>NW_007738428.1:2132-44236 GCF_000696425.1 Galeopterus variegatus | reverse complement strand
GCCTACATCCCCTCCCCTCTCCTTATAAAGAAAGTATGTAAGTTTTTAAGTTTTATTGGGTTACTGATTCCTTTTTCTCCTGTGATACCCTCATGCACATAATAAATTTGTATACCTTTTCTTTTGTTAATTTGTTTATTGTTGAGTTTATTCCAGAGACTAAAATGATCAAACCCTCAGAGTAGAGGGAAAGTTTAAACCTTCTCTGCATAACTATTCTCAAAAAATTTCCCCCAGATTTTTTTTTCTAATTAGTAAAATGGACTAAATTTGAAAAAAAAAAAAAAAGTATGATTCTCCTTACTATAGACATGTCAGCATTTTGTTGTTCATGTAGCAGCATATGGCCTGTAACTGGTACCTCAAAAAAAAACCCTCACTGCTCCATTTTACTGTGGATAGGCAGATAAATCTTCAACTTAGAACAATTTTTACCAAAAAAATTGGTAAATTTTACCAATTTGTAAAAAATTTGATAAAATGTTGACCGAAAATTGGTAAAAAATTTTTAAAGTTTTCCTTAAAGTCATTCTTTTGAGTAGTACACAAATTATTTTAAGATGACTTTCTCACAATACAACCAGCCAGCTTAATTCCTCCAAGTAAAGATTTAGGAATGATTTAAGATTGTTTTGAGTTTTTCTCAGAAAAGTAATCTTAGCAAGTTCTATGTCAGGAACTTGATAAATCTAACAGAATTACGGTCATCCCGAAGCAACACTTCCAGTGACCCAAAATTATTCTTTTCTATGAGAGAATGTAGAAGCCCCCAAAGGAAGTAACAGAGCTCAAGGAATTTGGGCAAGGTTCTAGACATTTTAGGAGTTTTCAGCCATGGGACTTAGCAGATGGAACAGGAAACAGTTTGTGTTGCTTGGTACCTGATAGAATGATTTTCAGTTCAGCTTCAGCCCACATAGAACTGGCCACAGTCAAAACTATAAGGCAAAGTTTGTTCCTGTGTTTGCCCTGATTGGCCAGCATTGCAGAGAAACTCATGGACACTGGGATCAAATCTTCACTCCACACTCGCTAGCTGTATGCGCTGAGGCAAGTTGCTTACACTCTCTGTACCTCGGTTAACCCATCTGTAAAATGGAGATATCAATAAAACCTACTACTGTGTGAACTAATTGACATAATATGTGTAAAATAGTTAGAAAAAGTGCCTGGAGAAGGGCAAGTGTTTAATAAAAGTTAGCTATTATTATTTTCATAATTCTGCCTCTTTGAACTGTTTCAGTTGTTCCCATGTATGCTGACATAATATGTGTAAAATAGTTAGAAAAAGTGCCTGGAGAAGGGCAAGTGTTTAATAAAACTTAGCTATTATTATTTTCATAATTCTGCCTCTTTGAACTGTTTCAGTTGTTCCCATGTATGCGCTTTTAAATTTATTTTGTGTGTGTGCTATAATCACGTATCCAGTATTAACAGTGCATTCAAAAACATTTATGAGTAAGTCAGGAAGAATTTTAGGGATTGAGGGCCTTTCCAGTACTCTGAAATCTTATCACATAAGTGCTGCCTACTTTAGATTCATGAATTGCCAGATGAGCAAAATGAAGGAAAATTCTAGTTTGGAGAGGAAAAGATACAATTGTCCTGGCAAGGGTTTTCTTCACATGGCATGAGAAGGATTGATAAATTGATTGATAATTGATAAAACACTAAAAAGAGAAGAATACCCCATTCTTAAATGGCATGGGTTTCATTTCTTTTATGAAATGGATCTAAGGCATTCCAATTCCCCTGTATACATCAAAGCTACCTCTTTCTCTTGAGTATTCCCTTCCTGGAAGAACTCTGTTTACTCCCACTCATTCCTTAGGTCTCAGCTTGGACATTATTTCCTGAGAAGACTCCCTCCTTTCCCCCTTCCTCGAGCTCCCATAATAACCCGTTTCACCTCCTACCTCTAATTATAGCACTTAGCATCTGCACTGGAATCACCACGCAACCTGTCAGTCTTTCTCATTGGACCACAGCTCCATGAGAACAGAGAAATGATCTATTTTGCTTGTTGTTGTAACCTTGGCACCTAGCACAGTGCTTGGCACATAGCAGGTGCTCAATAAAATTTTGTTGTAGTATGTCAGATATCCCAAGGCCTTTAAACTTTCGTGCAGCTCCTGTTATCTTTGAACATCAGTAAATGTGGACACTGGAGGATTTGGATGAGTCTGAGGCTTTGCTACATATATTTTCACATGTGGGGTACATAGGAAGAATGAATTAGATGTCTGGAGTCCCCAAGGCTAAGGGAATGTGCTTCTATTTCTACTTGCTTTATTCCTCCCCACCTCACTCTTGGAATCCAATATATATATATATATTCATTCATTCATTCATTCATTCATTCATTTTATTTAATTTTTTTAAAAAGACAACTGGTAAGGGGATCTTAACCCTTGACTTGGTGTTGTCAGCACCACGCTCTTCCAGTTGAGCCACGGCCAGTCCTAGAATCCAATCTTTAAATGTATCAGCCTTGATAAATTTGTCACAGGGGCTGGACAAGACCTACAATAGGCATTGGACTGGGGAAGGGGCTAGTCACTGTCATGTTCACTTTTTGTGCCATCCCAGAATACTGCTATATTTGTTCTTCAGCTGAAAGGTCAAGTCAATTTGCTGAGTCCTCATCCGTAGATGAGCCCATGGCTTTTTTCCTTTTCCGTTTTCTGGCCATAGGCTACTGTGAGACTTCAACCAAAGGCTTATGAGTACATTATTCTGCTGCCAGAATAACATGGCGTTAACTTCCTTTTGGAGCAGATAAAATTTACCTGAGTCATTCAAAGGCTTTTGTTATTCAGATTCCTTCATGGGTGTCAGGTTAACCTTGCTGGACCTGTGGCTGCCCTAATCATCTCTTCTGCCTGTTGACCTTACTTGTTCATTTCTCTCTGCTGAATGAGGATATTAACTGGTCAAACAGTGTGTACAGTATATGCAAAATGATGCTGCTGTTTTGTCAGAGGAGGAGTCCTTTACCTTCTTGCTGTTTGAATAAGAAAAGGTCTGTTAAGAAGGTTTGTGCTGGGTAATGATTATGTGCCTCTATCTCTTTTAATTCTTGCTTGAAAAAGGAAGTGACTCATACTGCAGATAAACTGGACTTGAAAGAATGTCTGGCTTATGCAAAGCTCTTATTTACATACTAGTCTCTTTCATTCACAAGAAAATAGGGACTCAAGGACTTTGGCTCTGGAGTTTCCCCCTTTTTATTCTTTTTCTTTGATAGGCAGGGACCTAAATGATTCCTGGGAAGATTTTCTCTGCCTATAACATGTCCCCCACTCAAACTTTCCTTTCTCTTTTGAAAATAAGAATTTCATGAATGTCAGAGCAGAGACCAGAGAGAGGTGGGAAAAAGTTCCTGTATTTTACATTCCTAACTCTTCAGTCTCAGACCCACTGCCACGAGTATTTCATGTCTTCCTGCTCTATTTACATCCTACTATGTCCTTCACAGTGTTTAATAAAGCAGTTTAGTGTAGCAGTTAGGAGCATGTGCTTTAGTGTCAGCTAGACCTGGCTTGATTTCTTACTAGCTGTGTAATCTTGGGTAAGTCATTTAATTTCCCAGCCTATTTCTTTACCTATAAATGAGAATCATAATAATACCTGTTCCCAGGGCTGCTGTGATGGTGACCTGAGAATTTATGTAAAGCATAAACTCAGTCAATATTTGAGATTATCATTGATAAGAATTTTATTTGTAACCTGACTTAGTGTTTATTTATTTTTTTTAAGGTTCTTCTTTAAGCCCTTTCCAAATTGTTTCTTCAATTTAAACTATTTTTCTTCTCTTATTTTCTGGGTTGAAAAAAGAAATGTATTTGTCAAATAAATGAATGAATGAATGGTGGTGGTTTACATTTCCAGGTATAAGAACTTACAATATTAGCTCTTCAATTTAAACTATTTTTCTTCTCTTATTTTCTGGGTTGAAAAAAGAAATGTATTTGTCGAATAAATGAATGAATGAATGGTGGTGATTTACATTTCCAGGTATAAGAACTTACAATATTAGTGAAAATTCAAGCTTATTCCTGAGACTCCTGGGCAGGCAGACTGGTTGCAGTGTGAGTTTATTCTACTCAACTGCAGAGTTAGAGGAGGTCCTAGAGGCCAGGATGCCTTGCCCTGCCCACTGGCTTCTTAACCGGAGATGACCTCAGGCTGGTGTGATCCAGAACAACTCCCACTTAGACCCGGCCCAGTCTTGCCAGCAAAACAGCACTTGGGCTGGGCACTAGGCAAACAATCTTCTCTTGTTTTTCCCTCTCTTAAAATAACTCTTGTACGCTCAACGACAGTTATTAATTCAGTCACAGCTCGTACATTAGTTCAGGTGCAAACAACTATTAAAGTCAACTCCTTTGAGTTTTTCTCATCGATTCTAATTTTTATTCCTTTAGTATTTCTTTTGCTGTCTGAATCCTGATTTGGTGTATATTCATTCATTTGTACTCTCCTACCCTACTTCCCATTCTGGACCCACCAACTAACCATTGGTGAATGGAAACTTGAAAACTTGAAGTTAAAGAATTAGTGACATAGTCCTTTCATTCATGCCATGGATTCCACAGCCTTTTTATATTCATTCATTTGTACTCTCCTACCCTACTTCCCATTCTGGACCCACCAACTAACCATTGATGAATGGAAACTTGAAAACTTGAAGTTAAAGAATTAGTGACATAGTCCTTTCATTCATGCCATGGATTCCACAGCCATTTGAATTAGTGACATAGTCCTTTCATTCATGCCATGGATTCCACAGCCTTTTTGAAAGCATCTTCTCTGTGCCAAGTTCTTTACCAGATGCTGGGTGTATATTAGTTGAGAGGGAGAGAGGGAGAGAGAGAGAATCCTTGACTTTATGGAACTTAACAATCTAACCTTATCATTATGGGAGATTTTAGGGTTCCCTTAGGACCCATCCAACATCCATGTCTCACAATTTTATAAACTTCTTATTTCTATTTGATTTTTACCTCCATTCCACTTCAGCCATTCTTTTACATAGGCACTTCATAGGCATTTACAATTACACTTGACCTTGTCATCACCCAGTACTGAAATCTTAAACTCCAAGGACAGGCTTGCTAACCATAGCCTTCCATCTTTCTGGCTTTCCCACCCCCATTTTCCAGCCATGCATTCTCTTTGAGACCTCCAGTTCCTTTGTTCTAGTCTATCAGTCACTTCTGTGTTTTCCCTTCCCTTTCTATCCAGTCTGGGCAGAATGATGGCTTAATGTATCAGTTTTTCTCTATTCAATAACATCATATCCCTTGTCTCTTCTGCTGTCATATCCTTCAAGATCTTCACCCTGTACCAATGCAACTTCTTCACTTTCACATCAAGCCTTCTGCACGCTGCTAGGAAAAAGTCACTCAACATTGTCACAGCAAACTTATTGTCTTTGGTTTTAGCCAGGCTTACAATGCCGCATAGTAAATCTTTTCATATGTCTTCAGTTATCTCTTTCTTTCATTTCTCATGATTGCTTTCTTTTCCCTTGTGGCTTTAAAAAATACATACATTTGATTAAAATTTTTTTTATTATGGAAAAATTCAAACAAATAAAAGTAGAGAGACTAGTAGTATAAACTTCCCTGTATCTGTCACTTAGCTCATGACCAATCTTGTTTCATTATGGCCTCTATCCCACCTCCAGATTATTTTAAGGCAAATCCTTGACATCATGTTATTTCATCTGTAAGTATTGTATGTAGTCTAAGAGATAAGGACACTTAAAAAATTAACCACAATGGCATTATCTAAGCAAAAAAGTTAATAATAATCCCCTAATACCATTAGACATATAGGTAATTTTCATATTTCCCTTATTGTCTTTTGACTTTTTTTAAGTTTGTTTGAATCAGGATCCAGATGAAGTACGTGTATTGTGATTGGTTGACATGTCTCTTAAGTCTCTTTTAATTTAAAGGTTTCCTCTCCTTTTCTTGATTTATTATTATTATTTTTATGATCATCATTATTATTTTTTGTGGTTGAATTAACTGGGCCCCATGATTGCTTTTTGAAACTATTTTTGCAATACTCTGTCCCACTCTCTCATTCCTGACAGCTGGGAAGAGTCCCTTAACTACCTGCCCTCTTGTCTATAACACCATTAGCATTTGCATCCTTCATTCCCTCCTCTGCTAGTCTCCCAGGAAAGCTGTCCCTTCTCTCTCCCATCTAAGGCTAATTCTTCCATCAGTGCCCTGGGTCCCTCCTTACTTGCCTCCTTAGGGAATGTCCTGAATGCCCTCCATTTTTGTCCTTCCTCTCCTGTATCTGTAGCCTCTCCCTGACTTTTTCCTCTCAGCATATAAATATGTTCAAGACTCTCTCAACTGTGCAAACCAACCAACCAAATAACACACACACAGACAACACTCCAAAGCTTCTTTCAGTCCTGTGTCTCATTCTAATTTTAGTTCATCTCTCATTTTCTTTTCAAAGCTAAACTTCTAAAACAGTCTCTACATTTTTTTCCCCACTGTCATAACTTCTACTTACTCCCTAGCTTAATTTCTATCACTCCTCCGAAACAGAGCTTTGCTTCTCAAGGTCACTAAAAACCTCTTCTGACTAAGCGCAGTGGCCACTGCCTGAGTCCTCACCTCACCTGATGTCTCTACAGCATTTGACTGTGTTGGCCACGTGCTGCTTCTGGAATCATTCTTTAGCTTCCACGAGTTAGTCTCTCTTGGTTTTCCTCCTACTCTCTGATTGCAACTTCACAATTCCTCTGCAGGTTTTTCTTCTTCTCTCTGCTCTTAAATCTAAGTATTTTGTGAATTCTACACGCTCCACTTTCCCTGCATCATTTTATCTATTTCTATGAGTTCAACTATTACCTTTATGAGCACTCCCAGTACATTTCTCTGGCTCTGAAATCTCTCTCCTGAATCTGGGCCTATGTAACCAGCTTCCTGTTGAACAGACACTTTGATGTCCCTCGGACAACTCAGACTCAACATAGCTTAAAACTGACCCACTATCTTCCCACTTAACTTCCTCTGCTTTCTGCATTGTCTATCTTTGTGAGTGATATTGCCACATATCTAGCTGCCCAAGCCAGAAATTTGGTAATTATCCTTGATGCCTTCCTCTCTTTCCCTGCTCTCTTTACTCCCATTTCTAATACATTGCCAAGCTTTCTGCATTGTCTATCTTTGTGAGTGATATTGCCACATATCTAGCTGCCCAAGCCAGAAAGTTGGTAATTATCCTTGATGCCTTCCTCTCTTTCCCTGCTCTCTTTACTCCCATTTCTAATACATTGCCAAGTGATATTCATGTTAATAGTCCTCCCTTTTCATGTTCTCCTCCCCAAAGCTCCTGCTGTCCTACATGGATTTCTGCAACAGCCATAAAGTGTCATTCCTCCTCTTGTCCAGGACCCCCTGACCCACCTCCCACACCGCCACCTGAGCGATCATGTTACTATGCCACGTGAAATCCTTCAGTGCTCTTCATTCTTCCAGCAAAAGAAGGAAGCTTACTAGCAAAGTATATAAAGCTCTGTTGACTTGGCTAAGTCTCACCTCTTCGGCTTCCTCTTCTGCCATTCCGCATCTTGTACTCTGCACCCCAACTTCTTGCATTTCTAAATTCATTTCTCACCTCTAAGCCTATGCCTATGCTGGCCCCTCCAATTAGAATGTCCTTCCACCTTTTCGTTTAACTCAACCTTTAAGCCTCAGGTCAGGGGTTACCTCTTCTAGGGAGTCTTGGGTGACTTCCAGCCCAAGTCAGGCATCTTCTTATCTATCTGCCTTGAGAAATCCCTCATGATAGGCCATGCTCACTGCTTCCCTCTGTCTTTCTTCACCTACTGATCTATCTGAGATAAACCAGGTCCTGGCCAGCCCTCACACAGGGCTCCCCAGGTCATAGAATGTCCCAGCTGCAAAAAACCTCCTCTTCATTTTGCAGATGAAGATTTGTCTGTGGCTTGCTATCTTCAAGGAAGGAATGCAAACTTCCTGTTTTAGCAATTCAAAAACTGTTTACGAAGGACCTGCCATGGGCGAGGTACTATGTTAGGCATCTTCAGGGTAAAAAGATATACCTTCTCTCAAGTTGCTTAATGAGGTAGAGGAGATTAAACATCTACTTAAATAAGTAGAATACAGTCAATAAAGAGCACAAGAGAAGTAGAGATAAAATGCTGTGAGACCTCAGAGGAGGGTATGATAAAGGTCCCTGGAGTCACCAAGGAGATCAAGGAAAGTCTTGTGAAGGAATAATGTTTGAGCTGAGCCTTGAATGTAGGTGGGCAGGGAATAAATGTGGGGAGGGGGCATTTGGGGCAGAGATGGTAGTGAGAGGAGAGGCAGAGACTGACTGAATTTTAAACCATGGGCATAATTTGCTATGTATCTGTCTGAGAGTTAGCAGGCCATTTCATGGTCCTTTGTTTAAAATTACCTAAATTGGGGCCGGCCTGGTGGCGCACTGCTATAGTGCACCGCTTGGGAAGTGCGGTGGCGCTCCCGCCGAGGGATCGGATCCCACATACAGACCAGTTCCCGCTCACTGGCTGAGCGAGGCACGGGAGCAACACCGAGGGTTGCGATCCCGTTGCCGGTCCCGGTCCGGTACGGGGGCAACACTGAGGGTTGCGATCCGTTGCCGGACATGGAAAAAGACAAAAAAAAAAAAAAAAAAAAAAAATTACCTAAATTGGATAGGACCGAAATGCAATCTTTTGCTATTTGGGAAATATTTAAATAACAGGTATATTTTCCTGTGTTATCGTGTTAGCTTGGCTGTCTGCTCTTTCTTAACATTCAGAAGATCAGAAATTTGGTAACATTTATTTATTTATTCAGTAAACAGTTATTGGTCTTTGCTAAGGGCTGGGTGTAATGGCATCTATAAAGATAAATAAGACAAAGTCACTGCTTCCAAGAAATCACAATGTTGTGGGTGTGGTAAGAGATAGAAAGATTATCAGATGGTGAAAAAAACAACAAGGGAATAAACACTGTGACACAGGTGTGAGTAAATTGCTACAGGAGAGGAGCCAAGGGGGCCCCTACCCTGGCGTGGGAGAATGAGGAACCATCAAAAAAGATGTGAAAGTTCTGAAGTAGGCTGGGTGGAAAAATGTCCCAGAGGTAGTTACAGTGTGTGAGAAGGGAATGGGAGGCGAGAGAATGGAACCAGGGTGGGTAACTTTTTGTACTTTTGCAGCTGAGCTCCAGCAATATTTCTACCCCGATCTATATTGTTTTTAAAAGAAGAGGAGAAATAATAGAACAAGGAAAAGGAGAAAGGAGATGACCTGGTTCCGCGGATGTAACTCTGCAATTCACGTGCTGTGTAGTTGAGGAACGTTACTTATTGTCTCCGGGGATCTGTCAGTCTGGGCATGAGTCAGATGACCTTTAAGCCTGATGGCCTCTTCTAGCTCGAATAATCTAGGATCCTGTTTATTCTTGGATTGTGAAGTTGGACACATGTATGTGGATGGACACTGGACCAAGATCTTTGGGTCAGCATTTGCTAAGAAACAGAGAACCCCGTTTTCAGCCATTTCCCCCCATGACTAAGCAGTGTTAGGTTTTTATTCATCAGCAGAGATTATTCATCAGCTGT
This sequence comes from Galeopterus variegatus, assembly GCF_000696425.1. Classification (NCBI taxonomy): domain Eukaryota; kingdom Metazoa; phylum Chordata; class Mammalia; order Dermoptera; family Cynocephalidae; genus Galeopterus; species Galeopterus variegatus. Next base: position 34,603 of record NW_007738428.1, on the reverse strand, counting down.
TTTCCTTAGAGAGAGGGAGGCAATGATTTTTTTTTTTTTAATTCTGACACCTTTCCTTGCCTCAGTATCAGTATTGCTCATGAACCACATAATATGGTGATAAGAACTGAAATTACTCATTGACATTATCGTGGGGCTATTTTGAAAACATTATCTCATTCCATTTCCTAGAATATCATCAAGTCCCACAATATCAGTTCCTTAAAAGAGAATGTTGTTTTTGTTCCAACTGAAGCCAACATATTTTAGTGAATTTTGTTTTCAGTACTGCTGACTTCCTTCCCTAGTACTGTGGTCAGAAGTATTGCTTTTAGCAAACTCTTTGCCATAGCAGAATCTGATACAGTTGGCTGAATTTGAAGCTAGCTGTTTTCAGCAATTTGTCTTTACTCTCTGCATAGGCTATCTGCATTGTAGATTATTTATAGCAAATTTCAAATCCTGTACTGAATTTTTTTCTTTATCTGTGGATTTGTCATGTCTTTCTTTGTCCCCACCTTCCCTCCAGTCACCATGTGCTCAGGCAACATTAGACAAAGCACGATTTCATAGCCGAATCCACCACAAATTGTTATTTCATATATTCCCAAATGTAGAAAAATAGCTTTCATGTTTCCTGAGAGTTTAGTTTGACTTGTCACTCATGTGGAAAAGTGGCTGTCTAATAATCAGACACTCCTCTCATCTGGTCTTGAATCCTCATTCAGGAGACCAGCTGACGTGAGCATTCACCAGTATTTCTATGGAAGAATTATTTTAAAAACTTCTAACAAGTTCCAATTTCCTTTGCCTTTTCTGATTTACTGATACATTTATGCATTCACTTATCCATTTAGTTCCTTTTTTTATATTGCTCTGTACACTGCTATCCACAAAGCTGATTTTAGGCAGTATCCTTAAATAAGTTGAAAACAGTAAGAGTTAAGGGGGAAGAGAGTCAGCCGGCAGCATTTGATGCTATCCAAAGGCAGAGGCACAGCAAGACGCTAGAGTTTCTGGGAGGCCCAGGGGCTTGATGGCTTAAGTTTCAGTCATCAGAACTTGTTGCAGCAACGGTCTTTCCCCTACATGAGTCACAAACATTAGAATAAGCAATACCTTCAGCCAGATGCAATGGAAAAGAGTTTGTTCACATGGAAAATATGGCATGGCTCTATCACATACGTCAATATGACTCCCAGTCCTTTTAGGCCCACTAATTACTTTTTGAGTGAATTAACGTATATGAGTAAACACATGTTAGGATATTCCTAGTATAATTAGCCAAAGAGTAGAATTCCTTGCAAGGCATATTGAGACTGAGGCCAGCTAGTGAATTTACTAAAAGGATCATTTATAATGCTGCTTCACAGAGAATTTAACAATAAACAATTCTAACTCTTGACCTTTTCAACTTCAGCCTTTCTTCCTGTATTTCTTTGGTATGACACCCAATTAACAAACAGATATCAAGTTTTTGCTTGTCATTTAATATAACACATTTTTTTTGGCTTTGTTTTGTTTTTTAGTATCTTTGCATATCAAGCAATGCTTTTCTCTTTTTGGCAACTGGCCAGTATAGGGATCAAACCCTGGACCTTGTCGTTATCAGCACCAGGCTCTAAACAACTGAACTGACTGGCTAGCCTTCAAGCAATGCTTTTTAAAGCTTATGCAAGGATTATGCCTTGTACTGTATATTTCTCTGTGATTTTTAAGATTATTCTGAGTAAAGTAGGGGTGTGGAGAAATGCAAGGATTTTTATTGAATACTGCCTTATTTTTAGATGGTTTTTAATATTTAATATATTGCATTTGCTAATTTAGGAGGAAAAAGTATTCTTTGGATTTTTCTATTGCATAGGTTATTTTACTTGCCATTTTCTGGGTCTGGAGGGTACAAAATGACTCATAAAATAGTTAAATAGCAATAAATGTGATTGTGAGAAAATAGGAATTGATGGTGACATGAAAGTGTTAAACTCCTGTCATCATTCAATATGCTTGGTTTTATTTTCACAGGAATTTGACAGCCTCCTGGCCCTTAGCCAGTCCTCAGAAAATCCTGCTCTTTTTTCAAACAATGACCGTAGGGCTGAGAGATGGGTGAGGCTTCCACTTGGTGTGTCAACAATGTAGAAAGGACCATGGTGGGAAGTCAACTAGAAGCCTACAGTGCAAGCTAAAGAAAAGAGAACTGTGAAAAGGAGTGAGAATGAGTGTCAACAGCTGACTCTAGGTAGGAAATCAGTAGATGACAAACTAAATCAAGTTCCAGGATAAGCAAAGGAAAAAGGTGTATGCTATGGCCAGGGATTAGACTCATTGCATGTTGAATGAGGCCATTCCATTTGCTCAGTGTGTGTTCAAGGAGCATAAGGGTGTGTGTGTGTGTGTGTGTGTGTGTAGTGTGTGTTCAAGGAGCATAAGGGTGTGTGTGTGTGTGTGTGTGTAGGGGACTGGAGCTTGAGGCAGACCAGGGAGAGGATGGTCTCCATCTGATCAAGTCAATTGCTTTCTCTTAGCTCGAGCTAATTGTTGCCGTGTGGATCTAATGCTGCCAGTTTTCAAAAGAAATGGTGAATCTGGTATTTTACAGGGAATATGTAAAATTTTATTAGTAATTCTTTTTTTTTTACTTAATTTATTATTATTATTGTTTTTTTTCCATTCTAAGATGTTGTTGTGGAGCAGTTGGGGGGAGGGGGAGAGAGGAAAGGGGAGGGAGATAGAGTGGGAAGAGGAGGAAGGAGGGGGGCATGATCGAGGCCCGTGGCACCCCCCTCATTCTGGCAGGGGATCCCAGGGGGCTTCTGGTGGCGGCTCCAGCTCCCTTGTGACTGGGTTGGATGCAGATGTCAGGAGGTGTGGCCGAGGCCCTCAGCCCCCACCTTTCCAGCTCGGGAGCCTAGGTCACTTTTGGTCCTTCTAGGTTTTATAGGTGTTCTTCAGTGGTGTTAGACTTATTGGTTAATATCAGAACTTTGTCTCTGATCTGTGAATTTTTTGTTTTTTCTTTCAGTTCTATGTTGGATTATTCGCTCTTCTCACCACTTAAACTCTGCACTGGAACTAATTTGTTGTCCTTTGCTTACTTCTAAAGTGGGGGAACTTCCTATAGGGACTAGCATTTGAGCTCTGTGGTTGAGCTAAATTGCTGCTTTGCTGCTAATTCTCTGGGGAAGGCTTTTTGTGCAGCTCAGGTTTTAATTGTTGACCTTGTAAGCACTTCTGGATCTTGTGAGGTCCAGTACACCTGGATTGTGTGGAAACTCTGGTCTGGGCCTGCCTGAGTCTTTTTGGCAATCTGCACCCCCTGCAATTTTTTATTCCTGACCCGTCTCCACTGAGTGGGCCTGTGCTGATTGGAGGCACATCAGCTGTCCATGCTGTGTCCCAGTGCTCCCCTGGTGGGCCTATCGCCCCCACCCCCACATTCCAAACACTTCCCATGGGACGGGCTGTGCACCAGTCCCTTGCGATGACTCACCGGCCTCTGAGTGGCTCCTTTTTTCAGTTGTCTGTGGCCCCTCACTTCCTTGTGGGTCCACAGAAAACCTGTCAGTGGTCTTGCTGGCCTGGGGGCCACCAAGACCTTCTCCCCTGCAGCCTCCAAGCAACTTCATATGAAGGGCATAGCTATAGCACTTGCCAACTTTTGCTCCATGTTCTCACCAGGGCCAGCCTTGAAGTGGTCAGAGCTCAAAATGGTCAGAGCAGTCCTTTCTTCTCTCATGGTGGCTTTTCTTGCCTTCATGAACTCCATAGGTTATTGCTTTGTGTTGCTTTGCCCCCCATGGATTTGTCACCCCACTTTCCCTGGGTGACGGAGATGCAAAGGATTACTCAAAGCCCATCTCTTCTGAGCAGTGAGAAGCCCCGAAGTGGTTAACCTTCCCGGGACCCTCCAGCGAGACACATCCTGTCCTTGGGAAAATCAACGCCAAATTGGGGTTCTCTTCCTGCGTTTATTTTCCAGACCAGGAAGTTACAGGAAGAGACATAGGTGGGGTTATAGTTTAAAAATATAGGCTGGTAGGGGCCGGCCCGGTGGCGCACTGCTATAGTGCGCCGCTTGGGAGCACGGCGGCACTCCCGCTGAGGGTTCGGATCCCACATACAGGTGTGGGCGCAACACCGAGGGTTGCGATCCCATTGCCAGTCCCGGTCCGGTATGGGCGCGACACTGAGGGTTGTGATCCGTTGCCGGTCACGAAAAAAGACAAAAAAAGGAAAAAAATAAATAAATAAAAATATAGGCTGGTAACTTTCAGTGAAAGAAGCCAGATGACATTCCAGTAGACAATTAAATGGTCCTATCAACAACAGTTTGATCTTAGCAAACATTCCTTCTTAACAGCAATTTTTCAGTATCTTTACATAATAATCAGTAACCAGCAACCTGCTGTGCCCCAATCTTTATCTTGCAACAGAGACTTATACCCTGAGGGAAATTTCCAGTCCTCCACAAGGTCAATATTTGAAACTGCAAGGCTTTGGAAAACCAGGCCCTGTGAAGTACATATGCTTTATAGTATATTCCACAATAGGTCTGTCTTTCTCTTCCCCTGAGCTCTAGCAGCCCCACCTTGGCAGTCACTGCTTTTTAATAGTTGTAAATTGGTTGATTGTGGGAGAGGATGATGCTGGGGGGCCATCTATTCCACCATCTTGATCCTATATCTCCAATATGTAAAATTTTAAATGTGGCACCACATTAAAAAAAAACCTGTGTGAATCAAGCTGACTGTGTGTATAGGCTGATAGGACCCTTGGGTCATCAGCTGGTTATGTCTATTCAAAGCTGATTTCAGAATTACATGCTACATGCTGAGAATTGTGCTACTTACAAGCTGAGTAACTCAAAATCTCCATCTGGATAATGGCTCTAAGAAGACTTAGCACATAGGGTTGCTTTGAGAGTTAAAGAAGACAATTTATACGAAAGTCTCTGCTTCAGTGCAGGGCAAATAACCAGACTTGGTAAATGCCGGTGGACTCTGAATTAGCCTCACACAGTAGTGAGCCCTGGGTTGGTCTTTTTCATGTCCACATTCACGGCAAGCTTAGGAGGAATGAGGGCTTATGTCGGTTACATGGTTTAACAACGGCTCCCTTCCCTAAGTCTCTCCGCACCTTTGCCTGCTAAGATACTTATCTGAGATAAACCTCTGCAGCTATAGACAGATCTCTATTAAACATAAATGCCCCCACTCAGGAGCGAGAGAGCATGCAGATGTGAGGTGGTAGAAACTGTGTAGAAGGCTTAGATGTAGCTCTCCGTGGCCTCCTGCCTCTCAGTCCCATAATCCACCCCTGTAGCAAACACTTCTCCCTAGAGCTTACTTTCAACCACCAACCAGACACTTGAGACAACTAGTTCTGTGAGTATAACTAAACATAAACCAGTTACCTCCAAGGATCAGGGATGGCAGTGAAGAAAAGGCTTGCTCCTTGTGTGGTCTGGGGAGCGTCTAGTCTTACCTTACAGAGAGGTGTAGGGAATGGCTGTCTTTCTCGTCCTCAATTCACATCTCTTGCTAGTTTTCCCCCCAGTGCTCCCTCCCACCGTATTCCTGCTATGACTCATATTAGAGAGCTATTCCTTGGTGTTCAGAAGATGTCAAGAAGCTCCTAGGGCCAGATGGAGAAGCAGCTTCACCCTGCCAGCCAGCTCCAGCGGTCGGGCTGCCCAGCACACCATACTGAGTAGAATTTAAGGCTTCCCAGGCTCAGCGTGGAATGGTGTCTCAGTCCTTCAGTGACATCTTCCACAGGCCCACGAGGAGGGAGTAGAAACACATGCTAATTCTGTGCTGAGTGAATAGAAATACTCATTTAAAACTGATTTAGGAATGAGGAAAGGAAATTAAGTTTGCCCATATCTGTTCCTGGATTTGTTTTTGTTGTGTTAAAACTAAAGGGCAGAGGCAATATTTTTAGTGGACTTTATTACATATTTCCGTGTCATTTTGGCAAGTGTAATGAATCTTTGTTTTTGAAATCACTAATAAAAAGATCACTCCTTGTCCTCTGTAAATCCCATTTCTTCTCTCTCTCCCCTTTTTCTACTTTTTCTGTCTTTAACCTTCTCTAACTTCTGTGTATATACAAGAGAGATGTCATTTCTAGCTCAATAAGCCCACGTTCTAAATAAATGGTAAGTTCTGTCTGTGAAGATGATTCAAATAGTAAAAGATGTGAAAACTTTGCCTTCCAAGTTCCTCATGGTCTTTCTGGTAACACTTTTCCAGAAAGCCAGTCTTGCCCTGCCTAGATCACGTATAGTTTTCTGAGGTAAATTCAAAATTCTCACATCGTGGAGACCTGCTCTGGCAACTTGAAATGCCTCTAGGGACCAGATGGAGGAAAAGGGGGCTGACTATAGGAAGGTGGTGGCCCCAGTGAGATAATAAATGGCACCTGCCCCTGGACTGGGCATGTGGCTAGCTGGAGGGTGTGCTTATCTCCAGTTGCTTGCTGCAGTGAACTTGAACTTCAAGAGCAGACATCTGGATATCTTGTGCATGTTAAAGCATGGTGTGGGGGCAGATATAACATGCCTATGAACTGGATTTAGCCCCTGGGCCTCTAATTCCTGATATCTGAGCTAAATTAGGAAGTGATCAATGACATTAGAAGCAGGTGGTTTGCAATCTGTACTTACAGACTAGGAGGACCCAGGGTGGATGTGTATGTGTGGGGTGGGAGTGGGTAGGCAGTGCAGAGAGGTGACATCTTAGGGACATTCAGTGCAGTGTCTTGAGCCCAAGTCCATTGCATGAAAGCCTCTTAGAAGGGAATATATGCAGGGGCGGCAGTAGCAGCAGCAGCAGCAGCAAGCTTACTATCATGCATGGGATGCACAAATGAAAGAAAAAATACAGAGATATAAGGAAAGGAGAGAGAAAAAGAAGAGCTCTTAGAAGGGAATATATGCAGGGGCGGCAGTAGCAGCAGCAGCAGCAGCAAGCTTACTATCACGCATGGGATGCACAAATGAAAGAAAAAATACAGAGATATAAGGAAAGGAGAGAGAAAAAGAAGAGCATGGGAAGAAGGAAAAGAGTTTACAAAATTTTGCAACCAGCAAAGTGGAGCCCTTTGAAAAGAAGATATTGAAGGAGTCAGAGAAAGTCACTGAATGCCCTTTAAGATATATAAAGACATGGCTGACTGAACCAGGAGACAGAAGGGATTACCCCAAATTGACTAGAGAGCATTTACTTGCTTCTAGGAAGGGGCTGATGGTCACAGTCAGACCTGTAGGTAGAGTAGGCCTTTAATTAGCTGCTTAGGATCGTGTGCTTAAATGTTTGTGGAGTATCACTAGTTTTCTAGATGATCCCTTAATATTGAAAGCCCCAGGTTGGAGTACCGGCTCGATTAGTTATGCTCTAGCCCCCACCGCAGTTAACTTCTATGCTTCACCAGGGCAGTGATTCTCAAGGGAAGAAGGGGGTGCACACCCCAGAGGTGTATCTGAATCTGATCCTCAGCGGGATGAGTTACAGAAGTCGTATGTAGTTTAAAAAAGCACCCTGTGAAGCATTTATGACATCTCGTTGTGGGAGGTGTGCTACCTCCCAGCTGAGAGTCCCTATATGATTGGCTCCCATCTTGGGATCATGGCTAAATTAGAATTATCAGAGGTCTAAAAGGACCCTTAGAAAATGGTTCCCAACCTCCTAGCCAAAGGAAGATCTTATGGAGGCTGTATGAGGTAGAACGATACTGTATGTGTGTGTTGGAAAGAGGGGTCAGGAGGGGGAAGAATTGGAGAGAAGAATACCTAAAAGTAGCCATGGACTCTGAGTGAGTTTTGCTCTCTTGATGTGAGCCTCCATGTTTTATCAGTTGATGTCCAGACTTTCACAAGCAGCTTGAGTCACATTTCTTTTCTCTCCGGTTCATTAAGCATTGAGAAGTTGGGTTAGAAAGGAAGAAGCAGATTTGTTAAACATCCTAAAGATTAAATGGTGGTTTTGTATTTTGATCACTGTTACATGTAAATTTCACCTGCTGAAAAAAATGAGTTCAATGATGTGTGAATATAGGTTCATCAACTGTAACAAATGTGCCACTCTGATGGGGGACATTGGGGGAGGCTGTGCCTCTGTCGGGGGCAGGGGGGTATATGGCAAATCTCTGTACTTTCTACCCAATTTTGCTGTGAACCCCAAACTGCTCTTAAAAATAAAGTCTATTTTTTAAAAAAACACACTACTTCTAGTTGCCTTTCAGCACTTAGTGTCCTATAACTTCATCGATATTTATGGTAAACAAAAGTTGGGACCCCTATGCTAGACGGAGTATGCTGACATATTCCTTTTCTCTTTCTTCTCTACTCTCCCACCATCTCTTACTCTTTATAGACCTGCTGGCTTTAAAATCTGTTGCCCTCTCTCTGAGGTCCTCTCAAGCTCAAGACAGTGCCTGGTATGTAGCAGATGTTCAATGAATTTTATCGACTCTCTGAATAGAGGAAGGAATGAATGACCCTGACTCGGAAGCTGTGAGCCTTGGTGTGAAATTAACCTCCATTCTAAATTCAAAGGGCTTTTGTGAGGTGTTAGAGGAACTCCAACAATTCGGGACTCTTAACCCACACATATTTGTTAGGGGTTAAAATGACTCCTATTTTTAGAGCAGGATGTTATAAATGGGAAATGGTTTTAGAGATCGTCTAATCAAATACAGCATTTTTCAGATGAGATTTTTTTGTGCGTGTGCTCCTATGTCTGAGGAGACAGAGGGCAAGAGAGATTTACTGATGTGTTCAGAGTCACAAAGACAGCCAAGGGCAAAGCTGGTTTGAAGCCCAGTTCTTCTGACTCCTAGTAGCACATTCATGATGACTATTCTCAGAGAAAACCTAACACAGGAAAGTGCTCTGGAAGGTGACAAGTGCCACCTTGGTGACTCTTTCCTTTATGGGAACACAGATATAACTTGCACATTGTCCTTATCGTAAAGCTAATTTCCACTACAAACAATGTTTATTTATTTACTTTTTTTCTGAGGAGAGCTAAGTGGCTTTATTTTGACTCTGAGCTGAAGTTTTTATTGAGCTTCTAAAATATGTATAGAGTCATTTAACTTGCTGATGTCAGGAAATTCTGAGTGTGAACTTATGTAAATTTGGATTCCTGCTAAGAGAAGAAAATTCAATAAAGTGGGCTCCGCTGATAACTTACAAAACATTAAGTTATATCTAAAAGATCAAAATAGGGTATGAGTATGAACATTTATCTTAGACTCATCTCAAGTTAAGCAATTCCCTCATGATTGGCTTAAAAACATTGCCTGCCTGTGGTGAAACAGAGCCTGCAACACACAAACTGGCAATGGAAACAGAGCAGGCAATCAGTTGAAGTGATGTCTTCAAGAGCATCGAGATGTCATTAAGAGAAGGCTTGAGGCCTTTGGAATTAAATGGAGAGAGGTTGCATTCACTTCACATTTAATTCTCTAGAAAATATTTGTGGTCTTTGACTGCCATCTCTGCTAAATTACTGTGTTCCTGGCTGCCTGCTGGTCTCCTTACTCCTACTCCAAGCAGAGTCAAGTCATTTTGGATAAGAAATGTTTAACTCTAATGTTAGCTATGGGCACTTTTGGACGTTCGGACTGTTTGAAAGAAGAGACAGAAACTGAGCCAGTGGGGTGGGCGAATGAAAGAAATGATTTAAGATGTAGGAAATCCACAGGGTCTATTTAGACAAAATGGTAATAGTTTGGCGGTCTTCACACCCTTCAATGATTACTCCCTACTCCTAGAAAGGCACTGTTGGGAAAATAGAATAGTTTGGTCAGGGCCCTCACCTCGGGTCCGGTTGGGTGTGGTTTGGCACATCCATTGTAAGCAAATTGTGTGTGTATGTGTGTGTAGTTAGTGTGCATGTGCACTGATGTATCTTTTTAGTTTTGTTGCTATTCTTGTGTTCTTGAGAGAGAGAGAGAGAGAGAGAGAGAGAGAGATAGAGAAAGAGAGAGAGAGAGAGGGAGTGTTTGTGAAGCAGGTGGGCAGGTGTCTGCCTTACCCGCTGCAGCCATGCCTTTCCAACCTATGGCTCCAAGGACCTTTTGGCTCGTTACCTAGCTCATAGACCTGCATGAAAGGGTCTGGGGACCCAGCCTGGTGTGTTTAGGGTTTGTGACCCAGTCTGTGAATGGGCTTGAGAGGTCTGTGAGCTCCAGCCCTAGCTCAACAATTGGCCCAGTTGGTGCAGGATTACCAGCAGGTAAAAGAGCCCCACAACTGGCATCGTTGCCTAGCTTTACAGGCACTAAAAATGCATTTTACCCTTTAGTATAAATTACATTGTTTGCACTCTATTTTTTTGCATTTTAAAAAAGAATCAGCTAAGACTCCAAATATTTTTAGCCCCATGTGGACTTAAAAGATCTGTAAAGATACAAGTAAAAAAAATTCTGGGTTTAATTGAATTAAGTTCTTTTTTTTTTTTTTTCGTGTCCAGCAACGGATTGCAACCCTCAGTGTCGCGCCCGTACCGGGCCGGGACTGGCAATGGGATCGCAACCCTTGGTGTTGCACCCGCACCTCGCTCAGCCAGTGAGCGGGAACCAGTCTGTATGTGGGATCCGAACCCTTGGCGGGAGCGCCACCGCACTCCCAAGCGCCGCACTGTAGCAGTGCATCACCGGGCCGGCCCTGAATTAAGTTCTGATTAGATCCTAGCTTTATTGCTTTCCCACTTTCCTGCCCTCCCTCCCCTTCTCCCTTCCTTCCTCCCTTCCTTCTTTCTTCCTCTCTTCCTCCTGCTCTTCTTCCTCCTTCTCCCCCCACCCCCACTCTCTTCTTTCTTTCCTGTTAAGGCGGGAAATGGAAAGAGAAAGATTGAGCTGCGAAACGTGCTTTATAAACTCTTTGTCCCTGCCAGGATGTAAAATATATTGCAATCTATCAATTATAAAATTTAGACCCTTGAATATAAACAATTTTCCTTCTCTACTCTTTTTATCAGCACTGTTTTCAGATGAGTAAACAGGGCTTGGCCAGAGAAATCCCACGGTGCTTCAGGCTGGAGGGGTCCTCCTTCCCTGTCCTGTGAAAAGGCCCGAGAAGGAGTGTTGCTTTGCCTCCCACGGATTTGTCAACCCTTTTCCCCTGGATGACAGAGCCACCAAAGATAACTCAAAGCCCATCTCTTTTGAGCAGTGAGAAGCCCCAGAAAGGGGTTAATATCCCAGAACTTCCTCAAGCATGAGGCATCTCTTCCATTTGGGAAATTAACCATGAATTGGGGTTCTCTTCCTGCATTTATTCTCCAGACCAAGAAGTTATAGGAAGAGACATAGGTGGGGTTTTGCTAAGTACAGTTTTACAAGTTTTACAATAGAAGCTGCTAACATTCAGTAAAAACAAGTCAGATGACATTCTGTTAGGCAATTAAGTGATCCACTAACAAAGGCTCGATCGTAGCAAAAATTCCTTCTCCCTCTACAGTTTCTCAGTATCTTTACATAACAATCAGTAACTAGTCTGTCTTTGAGCCAGCAACCTTGCTGTGCCACAAATCTTTATCTCACACCAGAGACCTATAGCCTGAGGAAAATTTCCTCTCCTTGCAAGGTCAATATTCGAAACTGCAAGGCTTTGGAAAAACCAGGACCTGTGAGGTACATTTGTTTTATGAATCTTCTACAGAAGAGAGCTCTGGCCTTCCTCCATCACCCCATCACCCCGTGTGAGCACTTGGTACTTGGACCCCTGGACATCCCTCTCCTGGAAGCAAGAGCAGAGAGGCCAATTCAGCTGGCTACTCCTTCAGCCCCAGCAGTGGCACAGGGTCTGTCTGAGGTGGCCAGTATACAGGCAGCCTCCAGCCTCCCCCACCAAGGGCCTCCCACAGTACCTGGTCCCTGGGAGGAACTGAAAAGACTGTTAAAATTCATTTGTTGAATGAGGTGTTTCAAGGAGACTTCTGGGGAGCCATTTCCTCAGTCACTGAAAGTTTCTATCTGGCACTTTCTAGCTATCCTGTTTTTTTTCCTCCCCAATGCTTACCTCTTCTCTCACCCCTGAAACAGAACTATATACTTCTGTAATACGTGATGCTTATGCTTTCAGTGGGAAGCATCACATAGAAAAGAGATAGAAAGGGGAGTTTTATTCATTTTTCCTGTGTATAACTTAAAGCAGGATTTAAAAAAAAATTATGAGTCTCAACCCATTAGTGTGCTGTCAACTCAGTATAGTGGGTTTCAACCTGCAGCAAGCAGCATATGTTTTTAAGAAAAGAATTGAGTAGAAAGTCACAGAGTGGTACTGTTTTCTGAAGCTTTTTGTTTCAGTTGCAGTATCCATATGAGAAAGTGTCCTGGGGGGATCATGAAAGCCTTTCTTACAGCAGGTCTAAAGAATTTGAAGCTATTGATAAAAGGCATTCATGCTTTCTGGGTTCAATTTAACATATGCTGTCTTTATAAGATCTTAAATAACTCAGCTAACCCCTACATTTTCAGAGAAATGATTTCACTGACCAGAAGTGAAAGCTTAATAGATAACAGAGCTGAAATAAGAAGTTTAAATAACTATTTGTACCAACTGAATTAACATCGAGTAAGTAGCATATACAGTCAGATTTCCACTGCTCCAGACTAGCTTTTAGCCATCGTTTTTAAAAAAAGAGGTCATCTGCTTATTTAAAAAATCCTTTTGTATTGTATTGGGAAGGTGTGAGAACATGGTAAAATGGTTGTCGATGAAGATGGAAGGGGCTTTTTACTTACCTGAGAGAGCCCTGGCATAAACAAGATCTTATCTGGATCAGGGTATTCAATTGCATCGGAGGTACATGGACCGAGGCCGAATAAAATTTAAAGACACCATAGTAAACCTCCTCATGACATCCTCTATTCCATTCGAAGTAACTGAGCTGGCTTGTTTGCCTGGCACAGGATGGGTGACCACCTGACATGCTTATCTGGTCAGCCAGTTATCTGAATGGAGTCTCTCCAGGCCTTCTAGAACTTGTGAGTGGGGTTGCGTCATAGGAAATGCATGCTGGGCTGGTGTTCACAGCTCCAGAGAAGGAGGGGGCAGAAAGTGTGCCTGGCTGTGCTCGGAAGCCCTTCTTGGGCTGCTGCTGAGGATGAGAAGGTGGTGCTGCAAGGCGCAGAAAGGCTGTGAGAGCACCACACACTCACACTGCCTGCTGCCTGTTGGGCATGCAGTGCCCAGACCTGATCCTCTATTTAGTCTGACAAGGATAGAGGCTTTTCCCCCTTAGGACAATCTGCCTTGTATCATACCGAGGAAGGCACAAAGAAGTCAGTGATTTATAGACTCCTTTTAGGGAAAACAAAACAAAGCAAAGTAAAATAAAGCAAAGTAAAACAAAACAAAAAACCCCAAAGAAATGCAAGTTACGTTTTTCCATCCGAAGTTGATTTTGCTTTTCTTGGAAATAATATTTCTTGTATGGAGTCACAGCTTTGAAAATTCCTCCTGTCATCTAAGGGTCTGTATTCAGACAGGCCAATGGGTAAAGCTCATTGGAGGTGTTTTTATTTTTATTCTAAGAATTAGCCCGCTTATCCTTCTCAGACAATATAATGGTTCCCTAGACTCAGAGGTTGGCAGATGGTTTATAAAAATATACTGATGTACCATTTGGAGACTGACCTTTTTATTTTGTCCTTGTCTCCCTCCTTCTCTTATCCCAATCTGCTATTTTTAATGGCAGAGACAAAGAAATGCAAGACAGAAGGCCACACTTGCTGGTGATCTTTTCCACCTCCAACAAGCCACAGGACATCCCTGCACAGTTAGTCAAGACCCTTTGAATATGTTATCTGCCAGCCTCATTCTTTTTTCATGTGCAGATCTAAAAAGAAAAATAAACTGAAATCTCATTAGGAGAGGAATTCACCTCAAGAATGGACATCAGAGACAAGACTTTGACAGGAACATACCTCCTGTCTTCTCTCCCCAGGATCCCAGCCTTTATTCCAAGACCTTTGAACTCTCATTGTTGCTGACATGGTAGTTAGTGAGAAAAGGTGGAAAAAGAAGTTCATTACGTGCTATGGATGGGCCCATAGAACTTTCCATTCAGTGCAAAAAACTGGTGTAGGAAACTGAGAAATGGCGTCCCTCCACTCTTCTGGGATCCTTGGCTGGGCAACAAATTAAATTGGCATAAAACAGATTAACGGGAGAAAAACAATACTTAATTATGTATGTATGCATGGGAGTTCTACAAAATATGAGACTCAGAGAAAGGCCAGATGAGTGAAGCTTCTATAGCTTCTTGAGCTATAGAAAGGAATAGGGGCCCGAGGTGTCAGGGTTGGGGGGTGATGAGGTGGGGACAAGCACAGGAGGGTGAGGGTGAGGGGAGGAAATGCGTGGTGAGCAAAGGCTGGCCTGCTATGCAGATGAAAATCTCTCATGTAGTAAGTTATCTGGAGCAGCCTGATACAGATACTTTACTAATGTAGATTTCCTTTAAAGATGTTCATTTCTTTCACAAAACGACAGCTTTTCAGAGCTATTCCTGTGTCTGCAGTTTCTCAAAATAACCAGCTCAAAATATGCCAAAGAATTGTGTCTTGGAGTGACATGTTCTGGTCTCCCACAGTCATATTTTGGGGAGATGTTTCTTGAGCCCCAACACTAGACACTTGCGAGGGAGAGGAAGATGGGTGGGATATGTTTTGATTGTTACGTTGCTGGAAAGTCTAGACCTCTTGATTTCTTGTCGTCCTGCTTTTGGTCATTAACCCACTGCCCAGGAATTGAGTGCTGAGAGGATGAGGAGATAAAACTAAGACAAGTAAGCATTTCCATTAGAGAGTAGGCAAATCTGATTTTACTTTAAAAACGAGAGTTTAGGGGCTGGCTGGTAGCTCAGTTGGTGAGAGTGCAGCCTTATAACAGCAAGGTCACGGGTTTGGGGCCCCGTACCTGCCAGCCACCAAACAAATAAAATAAAATAAAATAAAATAAAACGAAAAAGAGTTTAGTTCAGTCTTATCCTCACACAGTAGAAGAGGATGTCCCTTCAGTCTATTCTTTACTCCAGTGACTGCACTTTTGTAATCTGATTTCTCAGGGCATTTCCCTAGTCAAGCATTTCCGGACCCCAGCTGTGGAGGCTAATTGAGAGTTAACTGTCTGTGTGCTCATCCTTTTGTTTACCTCCTAGTCTGAAAACAATCGCAGTCGCTCACAGTCCAGACTTGGGGCAGAAAGTAGCATCATGGGGCGTGATTTGAAGTGTTCGGACAGCTATCTTTCCCATCACTCAATCACACAACCTGAAATTGTACCATTGGAGAGTTATTCATCTGGGCTAAAACATAGCTCTATTTTCCCCAAGGACAGGTAATACAATAAAAAAAAAGGTTTTTCACTTTTCTGTGTTTTTTTTTAAATTGGTGTGCATTACAAGTGACAAATATAGTGTTTTCCCAAACAAGGTTCTATGAATTTCATATCTTCAGTTGAATATTAGAAATATGGTATATTAAGCTAGTTAATCAAATTAGTTAATCAAATCTAAGTATAAATTTCTTCAGAATTTTTGTCTCTGAAATGCTACCTGAGAGAAGGGTATTGCAGAATTTGAATGTTGGAAAGGTAAGGGATAGAAATAGCAAAGTATTAGAAAATATGGAAGTCCAGGGAGCTGTTGGGGAAGAAAAACTTTTTCTCCACCTTCTTATGTTTTATAAAGGGGGCCTATGGATTAAGCTAGCAAGAGATTAGCAGGAGAAAAGGCACACGATTTTTATTAATATTTACCTGCACAAGAGTTTACAGAAAAGAAGTGAAACTCAAAGCAGTGATTAGGCTTGGGGCTCATACTCTCTTTTATCAAAGGAAAGAGGGTTTGGGCTTCAAGGTTTGACAAATTGTGGGGAACTGACTAAGAAGTATATGGGGGGAACTAAAAGAGATAAAAGCTATTTTAGTAAAGTCTATTTATGCAAACACATCTGTGAGTCAATTCCCTGTCTTTGAAGCCAAGACTTTTAGGCAGATAGGAGGAGGACGGAGATGTCTTCCAGCATCTTTTGGTTCTCAGTTGCCTTCAGCTCAAAATAATTCCTATGCTAAAGAAGCAGCATATTTTGGGGTGACATATTCTGATCCCCTTCAGAGGCAAGCGGGGGCAGTAATGCACATATTTAGCTGGTTGAAGACCCCAAGGCCAAAATATATAGTTCTATGATTTTTACCTGGTATTGATTCTGCTCCTTAAAACATGACTGTTATTGATCACTGTCTTAATAAAATTTTCGATTAGAAATAATCATGCCTCGGATAAATCTCATTGGCTAGGATACTGCCACTGCACAAAGCTGTCTTAATACATAGACATATGACAGTGTTCAACCAATATGAGGACATAATTGAGGACATAATTTGTACTTAGGCTTTATGTGATCTTGGTTTGCTTAGGTAGATGTGGTATATCTAAATAATACCTATAACTGAGTGAGGGGAGGGTTCCTGCTGGGCCTATGCTGGAATCCAAACACGTCCAGGCTTGTCCAGTAGGCTGAGAGCAAGGCCCTAGGGGGCGATTTGTTCAAATTGAAGGATTTGTGATGGATAAAAAAGGAAGATGTTTTGCAGTTTGCAAGGCTTTGGGGGGATGTATGACAGGGGCCATATAAGTAGGTGCTGAAAGAGCTGTTTTCTGTAGGGATTCTGAGAAATAAAGGTACTATTGCTCTGGGGTACAGTTGAAAAAGTGCAGTTTATTTAAAAATACTTTATCTGGACAGTATAATCCATACAGCTGTTTTCTGTAGGGATTCTGAGAAATAAAGGTACTATTGCTCTGGGGTACAGTTGAAAAGTGCAGTTTATTTAAAAATACTTTATCTGGACAGTATAATCCATACGTCACTTTGTTTTCATATACGTCCTGGGGTAGTTAGTTGGCATTTGAAGTACACTGTGGGTAATTAGTTTGCATTCGAAAGCATCTTTTATTATAAAAATATTGTCAATTTTTAAGGTACAAACATGGTTTTCAGGTGTGGTTATAGTATCTTTCGGAGCATTGTAATAATGCATCTGAGGATAAAATGATATGATATTTGGAATTTGCTTCAAAATGAGTCATTGTTTGGGCTGGGTATGAAGGGAGAGGGAGAGTAGCTGGACAGAGATGAACAAGATTGGCTAGGAGGTGATAACTGTTGAAACTGGGTGACAGGTGATGGGGTGGTTATTATGCTAGTCTGCTTTAGAATATATTTGACATTTCCATAATTAAACCTTTTTTAAAAGCATAAAAAAATCAAATAAGACATAATATAATGTACTTACTACAAGCACTTTAGCATTTGAATTTTGTCTCTGATTAGCCTTTAAGGATATGGTAATTAGGGTAAAGGATGTTTGAAATTACTTTTTCTTTGCTGAAATGACAGTTGTTTACAAAATGTGAGTTGGCCAGATTATTCTACAGGTAACTTCACCATCTCATGAGCAGGATTTAAGAATCTGGTAAAAGGAACAGCTACTCTTTGGACTGGTGTTCTGGACCTAGAGTCTATCGGGTCCCTTGTCGGATGCTTACTGAAGGGTTTTGTCTTCTGATTATGGCCAAAGGTGAGCTGCCCACTCCTGGTACCAGAATACTGTCCCATCTGGGGCTGGTGAAACTTGCAGACAGTATTCTTTTCAGAGGTTTAAATCGACAGACCACTGGAAGTATACTGAGTTTGAGAACAAGTTCTATGACTGGTTTTGTACTGGCTTGAAAATGTATGTTTCTGTGTGTGCCAGAATCTGATCCATGGAGGTTGATGAAGAGAACTATAGTCTTTATCTACTTTTAACTACAGACACAGGGAGTTTTAAATAGCCTCTTTGGCTTGAGCTGGGCCCAAAGCAGGCACTGGGCACTTCCTCTCACTTCCACGTGGGCACAGCTTGTCTGCCACACAGCAGGGACTCCAGGGAACACCTCTACAGCTCCTCAGGGGTCTCCTCAGGGGTCAGCCCTGGGGCAGCCATCAGCATTCGTCTTTGCATGAGGCCTGAAAAATGAGGGGGAGGGAAAAGGGAGTGGGCACTTTGAGAGCATTTTTTGATAACTCCTGACACTCCTTAGTGACTCACAGAACAATTGGAAGGAAATAGTAATTCTGGAAAGGTGTTGGGGTCCTGAAATGTGTACGTAGGAACAAGAGTGAAAGAAATTGTGTAATCACTCTTAATCTGATTCCTGTTTGCACTCTTAGCTTTTTAAGGTTTCGGCAAAACTGTGTTACACATATTAAAATGAGTTTCTTGTTCATCTGTACATTGCCACCAGTTTAAAAAATGTGTGCATATATACTTTTAAATTAATATTCCTTGGACACTTGATAATGTGCCAGACTCTGCTTTTATTAACATGATCTCACTTGATTGTTAAAAGAATCCTACAAGATAGGTATTAACTTTTATTATTATAGAAATTTGGCTCAAATTATTTAAGTTACTTTTATTTATTTACTTAACAAATGTTTATTGAGTGTCTACTAGATACCAGGAATCATTTTAATTGCTGAGGATTTAGAGAAGAACAGGCAGGTGTAGTCTCTGTTCTCAGGAAGCTGACTATGATAAACAAGCAAACAAGTAATGAGATAATTTTAAATATTATTAAGTTTTATGAAGAAAATATACAGGCTAATGCATCAGAGAGTAGCTGATTGTTGCGGGGGTCACCATTATATAGGTGGAAGGAATAGCAGGTACCAAGAGCTGGGGCTTTGCTCAAGGCTTTGTGACTTTTCAAGGTCACTCAACTTGTGAATAGTAGCTCTGGGTTTTAATCCGTTTGTGTGGAATAGCAGGAGGCAGTGGCATGGGAAGTTTCGCTTATTCAAAGTGCAGCCACAAGAGTTATCGGAGCATGTTGAAACGGTATTTGCAGAGCTGGAATGGCGCCAGGACACCTGGGCTGCGAGGTCCCCCCCACCGCTCAGAACCCCAGGGACTTCAGAGGAAGTATTTGTTTTAATCATTTCTGGAAATGGAATTGTTCTTTGATATTTTCTCATTCTGTTTGCCTGACGAACACGTTGGAATCAGACTTTTTAAAGGCCTCTCTCGCCTAATGAACTAGAAGCTTTGGAAAAAATCTGCCAAATGATAGAAATATTTCTCTTTCAGCTCAACTGCTGACCCAGACTAGTCGGAGAAATGGCCTTTCAAAGGATAAATCTATGAAATTCCATTTCTGGGGGCAAGTGCCTAGATCTGCATCGAGCATTGTTGTAAATGTCAACTGTCCAGCTCCCACTGTCAGCCTGAATGGCCGTCAGTGTTTATCCTCCAAGATCATTGCCCCAACTTATCCAGCACATGGCTGGGGGCTGTGAGGCCACGTTTCTTGTTCCTTTCAATGAAGTCTCTCTTATCTGTCTTCCTTCCCTTTTCCCTGCGAACAACTTCCAAATTTTCCAAGGTTATGACAAATTATTGACTCCTTCACTTGCAGAGCCGTTGGTTTTCCTGGGTGCCCTACTGGGCCAGCATTCCATGACTGGTCCCCTGGAAGGGCTGAGAGGGTGGGAGCATGTGAACCAGTTGAAGAGACTGAACAAAGGGAAGTTGATGTGAACAGCCCAGGGCACAAAATTGTTCCAAATCAAAAACACCAGAATATATGAGCTGTCCTGTTTACCCTCTATCCCCAGGACCTAGAACATAGTAGGTGTTGAATAAGTACTTCCTGAATGACTCTCACACAAGCTGTCTCTCCTAGCTTAAACTCCTTGGTCCCTTTCTCATTGAACACTGGGTTTTTGCCAGTTGTTTTCCCTTGAGGAAGGGGCTGAGGGTAGAAAGAGGGGGACGGCTGGACATATTGCCTGGGCTTGATTGGCTGACTCTTTTCCAGCTGCAGAGCACTTGGTGTGTGATGAATGATACAGAAACATGCCTCCAGCAGCCAACTGGCCCCTAACCAGCCCTTTGTAAATACCAGCCAAAGGCGGCTCTGGTCTTCTGCCAGGCTAGAGACAGCGGGAGTACATCTCGCAGGTTCTTAGCCCCCACATGGGGCTCATCAGGACTCTACAGCTGTTGTTTCAGCTCCAGATAGCGGCTGATGAATTCTTGGTAATTTCCCTTCAGAGAATCTACGAAGGAAATGTCATTCTCCTGCTTCCCTCTGCCTGCATATGTTTGCTTTGGCAGAGAAGCACCCTGTGTGCCTCTCTCCTGTACTCTCATCTCTTTGATTCAAATGTTCTGTCCTGCTGGTTACTTCTTGTCCCTGGAGGTAGAAAACACATGCTTGGTTTGGTAGAAACATCAGGAGGATGTGTTTGGTCTCTTGAGGTGGTCTAGATTGACATAGCTGTGTGTCTTAAAATCTGTTTTACCTATCCTCCCATCACTGCATTACACTGAGTCAGTTTAGGAAAGATCATTTATATAAATGAAAGATTTGGCCCAATAACTGGGAGGTTATATTTCTGTGTTTTACGGCTTTTGATGCTCATATATTTTAACACCTTAACACCTCAGAATTTGGGAGGCAACTTCTTTCTTGTAATTGATATATAGCACACATTAATCAGCAGTGTTTTTTATTTTTTGGTAGATAAAATAATGGTGTGTCTTACAATAGATGGAATCTTAGATTTGATGAAATATGGTAGTTAATTTTTCCCAGGAATGTCTGTTTATTTTTCCAGTCTATTTTTTCCTATTTGGTGTTAACCATTCAGACTCATCTATGAGTGAAATATTTTTATAATCAACCTGACTATTTTTAAATGTGTCCATAATAATAATTATTATTATGTTAAATATAAGTATACAGATTTATATAAAGGAAGAAAGGATCCAGGAGCAAGAAAGCCTGGGTTCTTAGCCTGCTTTCGCTTTAACTAATTGTAAGACCTTGGGTAAGTAATTGCCTTTTTGCCTCTCCTTTCCTGGCTGTGGAATAATGGGTAAGATCACAATGACTGCAAAAGCTTTAACTTCATAGCTATCCTTCCTGCCCATGGGTTGTTACTCAGAATCAAAGGGATGGGTGGGGGTGGGGATAGCAAGTCTGGTCAATATCTCATCAGAGTGAGGTTATGTCACAGTGACTTGTGCGAACCTGTCAGGCTAGACTAAATTAGTTTTCTCTGTAAGATAATGATTCCATAATGTGAACAAATTAGAAGAGTTAATAGTTATTGAGTGCCAACAAAGCACTGGTCACTGTGCTACCTGCTTGTTATGGATTGAGTTGTGTCCACTGTTCCCCCCCATGCCCTCCGCATGCCCCCAAATGTTGAAGTCCTAATCCCCGGTAGCTGTGATCTTATTCGGATATAGATAGTATGGTCAAGTTAAAAGGAGGTCATTAAGGTGGGCCCTAAGCCGATATGATTGTGTCCTTATAAAAAGGAGAAATGTGGATACAGAGACAGGCAAGCACACAGGGAGAATGCCCTGTGAAGAGGAAGGCAGAGATCGGGGTGGAGCATCTATAAGCCAAGGAGCACCAAAGATTGCCAGCAAACCCCAGAAGCTAGGAGAGGGGAGGATTCTCCCTCACAGTCCTCAGAAGGAACCAATCTTGTCAACACCTCAGACTTCTAGCCTCCGGAACGGCGAGACAATCCATTTCTGTTGTTTTAGCTGTGCAGTTGTTGGTACTTTGTTAGGACAGCCCTAGGAAACTAACACACTGCCATAGACACGTGCAGTCATTTGATCCTCAGGGCGACCCTATTCCTTTATTCCCCAGCGTGCCAGAACTAAAGCCCCGAACAATGGAACAAGTCCTGCTCTCGTGTTAGGACAGCCCTAGGAAACTAACACACTGCCATAGACACGTGCAGTCATTTGATCCTCACGGCGACCCTATTCCTTTATTCCCCAGCATGCCAGAACTAAAGCCCCGAACAATGGAACAAGTCCTGCTCTCGGGGGGCTTCCATTCTACTGAGGGAGGTCGGATGAAAAACACACAAGCGAATGTGTCAGACATCAGATGGTGAGACCTGGAAGGAAGAAAAGGAAGGCATGGTGGGGGGAGGAGAGCCTGTGGGGAGGAGGGTAGTGTGGGGTTACCCTTTTGTATGGGAGAGGCTGCAACTATTGTGTAGAAAGAGTATTGCAACTTCCCAACAACCAACGTGAGGGCAAGCTCCTGGCTCACCAGATGAGTTCTTTTATAAGTATGTTTTATGTGTGATCAAGCTCAGATACACGGAGACACTCGTCCAAGGTTATACAGACAGCAAGTGGAGGAGTCGGCATTTGACTCAGGATGTCTAACCGCAAACGCTCACAGTCTTACTCATGACAAGGGCACTGTGCTCACCCTTATCTTTATTGATTTCGGTATGATTTTATGTTCTGTTCAGCCAGAGTCTAGTCCCAGAACTACTACAATTAGGCAAGTAGAAAGCGTACTGATGATCCTCCCAGAAGCGTTGTTTCCTGACCTGGCATCGGTGTAAGGGGCATATGTTAAGTGGTCTTGGAATCACTGACATCCTAACTAAAGATGTTGGAGATATGAGTGGATATGGAAAATGTGGTATATCTACACAATGGAATACTACTCAGCTATAAAAACGAATGAAATACTGCCATTTGCAACAACATGGATGGACCTTGAGAGAATAATATTGAGTGAAACGAGTCAGGCAGAGAAAAAGAAATTCCACATGTTCTCACTCATTGGTGGGAGCTAAAAAAAAAACAAACAAATTACTTCACCCACATACACACACACACACAAAAAAAAAACCGGGGGGGGGGTGGGGAAGAAGATATAACAACTATACTTCTATGAAGTTGTTACAACAAGCAAACGGAAAGGACATTCTTGGGGGGGAGGGGAGAGAGGGAGGAGGGAGGGAGGTGTCGGTGATGGGCCATAATAATCATATACAGTGTATATTGACAAAATAAAAATTTAACGAAAAAAAAAAATAAAGATGTTGGAGATGTGTTATTTAGCCTGCAGGTGATGCACCATCAAACAGACCAGTGTGAAATTATTAAAGAAGAGGAACAATCTTAGACAAACAGGATAAAATACAAGGGTGAGAGTAAGGATTTATGAAACCAAAACCATAAAAATCATTTTAAGATTGGCTAGCCACAATCATCAGTTTTAAAAACCTGTGGGGTCAGAGCCGATCGTTATATGAATCAGCAACATCATGTCATTGTGGGGAATAAAGTTAAGACCAGCTAGGATGGATGTAATTCTTCCTTTGTTGCTCCCCTGAACTTAGAAAAAGATTCAAACTTTAGTATTTTAGTTTAGCCAGTAAAATTGGAAAAGTTAAAAAATGATACTCAGTGTTACATTTTCATATACTTCTCATGAGACTCTGAATGATACCACCTTTCTACAGGGCAATTTGATGATACGTATTAAAAGCTTTCGACTATAAATATTCTTGGAGTAATTCCAATTTCAGGATTTTCCCCCCTAAATAAATCACTGGAGATGGATGAAAAGATTTAGCTACAAATGTATTTATTGCAATATGATTTATATGGCAAGATTGGTTAATATGATGGAATATTATACAGCCATTAAAAACCATGATGCTAAATGAGAATTTTTAGTTGTTTTCAGTTCATATACCCTTTCGGGAATCTGATGAAAACAATCAGCTCCCTTCTTGGGAAGACAGCACATATGTACCTACATAAAACTTTGTATATAATTTCAGGGAATTCATGGACTATGGGAACTCCATGCACAGACTTGGGTTGAAGACCCCTGCTATGTAGTAAAGAGTAATAGTTAGTGGCATGGGAAAGTAGTCACAGAAGTACTTATGCACATTGACATATGAGACTCAAAGATAAACACCAAAATAGTTGTTAACTTTGGGGAGTGGGACTATGGGCTTTTACAAATTTTTCTTCTTTGGGATTTTCAGTATTTCTCAATTTTCTACCATGAAAATGGACTTTTTCAATGTGATTTGAAAAAATATTTTAATATGGAGCCAAAAAAAAAAATAATACACAGGAAGCTTAGAGAAGTCTCCAAGAAATGTAACAAAAATAACACATGATGAAAAGTGCAAAGAAAGACTATTACTTTGCTAAGGTAATAGGCACTCCTATGAGGAGAGCACGAAACAGTTTTCTGTGCTCATGGAACATTCAAGGAAAATGGATTTAATTTAAACTAAATATTATGCTTTGGCAAAAAATAGAATTTCTTTCCTGTTGGTGCTGTAAAACACTCAGATGGAGCACCCAGGACATGATAGAACCTTTGTCCCTGTAAGTGAAAAAGATGTAGCAAAAAGTTATTGATCTTGTTGGTTTAAGCATCCATCTCCCTAAAGTCATGAAATAGTATCAGGTGATTTATCTCAAGCCTTCTGCTCAATTTGTTCATGGTTTTGAAGCAGGGCACACTGGTACACAAAAGGAAAGACACTGCCGGTACCCAGCAACCTGCTCCATCCTCACATGTGCCACCGACTCCCTCTTCTCACACTCAGCATCAGGAGGGGGCTGGTGAGTGCTGCTTCTCTAATAAGGCAATTCGGGTCTTCTATTAATAAACATTGGCAATCAGGGAAACTGGTGACCTAATTTCAACAAGGCTGAAATTCATTTTGTCCCCTAGTCTGATCCGCAGCACTTAAGTGAAGTACACAGTAGGCAAAACCCGGTCAAATAAAATTATCCTCCATACTCACAGTTATTAATGTTAATGATGCCTCTGAAGGAAAGTATTCTGTTTACTGGGCAGATTGAATCCTCTGGAGATCTGCTGAATCTGTATGGGAATTTCTCTAATCCACACTGAGGCTTGGCAGTCCTTAGACCATGTTATTTTTTGTTTCTTATCACGCTCACCACTCTTTTTATAACCCTAAAGTACTGCTGCTAAGAGTATATACCTTAGGACAATTCAGTTTCTATGACAGAATGCATGGGCTGAATATCATTGTCCCTCCCTCCCCCCAACATATATACATGTAGAATTATATAATATAGTGTCATGGCTAAGAGCATGGGGTCTGTGGACAGACTTTCTTTGTTGGGCTCCTGTTCCACCATAGCTTTGTGAACTTGGGTAATTTATTTAACCTTGATAGACTTTAGTTTTCTCATCTGTAAAATGGGCATATTAAGGGTTACCTTCCTCATAGGGAAGTTGTGATGATTAAATGCATTAATACTAGTATGATGATTATGACATTGGCTGGACCATAGTGCATGTTTGCTGCTAGTACCAACACTTAATAAATGTCAGAAGGTTTATGAGAGACTCTGAATTGTCCCTCCTAGCCCCAGGACATGAAACTCTTGCATGTTGCTAAGGACACAGGAACCAGAATCTCCTTTGTATATTATACCACTTCTAAGTACTAGCTTCTCTAGGGCAGATACTTCCCCAATTGCCTCTACTGTGCTGGGCCATTATGTGGGCAGGATTCCCCAAAGGGATTCATGAAAGTAGATAGAGCTCTCACAGCTCCGGGAACTTGTGGGAGTGGAGTCCTGCTAGTAATCCCTAAGTTAACCAACTTGCCAAAGCTACCTGAGGAAGAGGTTCCATCTCAGTCCCTTGTATTTTACTGGTCTCCAAGGCTGAGTACCGCAGACTCTCCTGGGAGGATAGAGTGTCTTTTCTTGTCCATAAATCTACAGCCTAGTTGATTTATGTATTCTCTGCTTTCCAGTAGAGAACCTGAATTCCTCTTGGGAATTCTTGTCTGGGATCCCAGACTTACTGACTTTCCTAGATGAACCAGAGGAACTGACTATATTGAGACGTTGACAAGGACAGCTTACAGAATCATGGATGGGTGTATCTTCCTTTACACAGACGTAAAATTTCTAGAGTTTTAACTCAAATATAAACTGAAACTTATTGGAGCAATTTGTTCTTTCTCTGGTAAAGATTCTGCCATATTCCCAAGTAATGCATCAAATAAACACAGATAACAGTATTCTCTAGTATATAAGGAACTGTAAGAAATCTTGCAAAGAAGTTGTCAGAGAAGCAGAAATTATATTTGTCTCCACAGAATCTGTGTTTTAATGGTGGACTAAGGGAAAGTATAAATGAGGGTTTTTCTTTCAATGCATATGATCCTGTTTTGATTACTCTACAATTGTGAGGAGTAAAAATAAACTTTACCAACTTCATAGAGGCAAATCTGTAATATTTTTACCATTTTGATTTCCTGACAGCTATGTATCCTGAATTTTCTGGGACAGCATGTACCTCATGTTATTTTATTTTATTCAACAAAGGTGATTCATTAAATCCATAAGCAGTGAGACTTAGTTATTTAGTCATATACAACTTTTCATGCAAATCAAAAATAAAACAACAAAACCCCTCTGATGGACCTCAAGTTCTAATATTTGGTGCTGAAAGTATGGTATTTTGGATTCAGAGCCCTTTGGGTTTCATGGGTTTTAAAAAAGAGTTACCGAGAAAAAGAAGTCAGAATAGTTTGGGAGTCTTGACAGTCTCCATGAGGTGAGGACAATGCTATACTATTCATGCGGGACGTCTTGGATTTATTTTAAAAAAGAGTTACCGAGAAAAAGAAGTCAGAATAGTTTGGGAGTCTTGACAGTCTCCACGAGGTGAGGACAATGCTATACTATTCATGCGGGACGTCTTGGATTTAACAATGCCTTCGGCACGGTTAGCCATGGTGCATTGTGACCTCTTGTAGTACGAATTGTTGACCTGTCAGCCTTTTCACCTTTCAGAGAGGACCAAGAACAACGTTTGAGGGATCCTGCAATTGTTTATCCCTGGCTCTGGCTTCTTCCCCTTTCTGCTTCATGTAGCTGCTCCAGAGTCCTCCGCTGGTTAGCTTCCCTCACCTGGGACACTTAGAAAACCGGACAGTCCAGGGATGGAGTGAGGTGTTATTGACGGTCTGGCCCCCATCAAAGGAAGACTCTGAAACGCCTCTACTCTAATTTTTTTTTTTAAGGAGATTGAAGAGGACATTTGTTCATGACATGTCACGATGTGGATTTGGCCTGCAATACCCCAATTGTCTAAACTGAGAAGCGGAGAGTTCACTGTTCATCTCATTGTGTCTTTGTGCTGACAGTTCTTTAGATGGTTTTGTCCTTTGTCTAGAAAAGTAAATGTTACGCCAGAAATTCAAAGGAATTTTCCTGCTTTGTATTTAACAGTGCAAATAATAACTCTACTGATATATATAAAGAACATTTTGATGACTTACAGAAAACCTTTAGGGCCAACCTGATAGCTGGAGTTAGAAGAGGAGAATAAATGGGGTACATCAGGTGTTTTAATCTCTCCACATCAGAGTCCTAGTTTTGTGAACCCTTTTATGGTCCATAAGCTGTGTCTGTTCTAAAACATTTTAGAAATCTTAGCACAAAACATTCTCTAATAAGCTTCAGAGTCATCTCANAAGTATTTTTTACAGTTGCCATTTGAAGAAACCTAAAGACTTTACTGAAGCAAATACTGTACTTTTTTCTTTTAAAACACCAATTTTAAATCAGAATACTGACTTTTGAGGTCTGTCGCATCTCCCCAGGCCCACCCCCAGCACTCCCTGGCTGTGTGATCCTGACAGATCACTCAAGCTAAGTCTGTTTTCTCAGCTTTAGAGTTAAAAATGATATTCACAGTGAATTAATATTCACTATTAAATAAAATTGTATTGTGATTGCATTTCATAAATAATGCTATGTCACTTTTTTATAAAAAATAATAAGGAGACTTGCCAGAGGCTTGAATAAGCAATATTTTTTAAAAAGTGGGTTGTAACCCATTGTTGGGTCTTGAAATCAATACTACGTTGGAATGAGCAGTTTAAAAAAAGTAAAATAGAATAGGATTTTGAGAGCCTCTGGGGAAGGTGTGACTTATAAATGGAAGCGACATTCACTGTTGATCAATTTTATGGCTTTTCTAGCAGCCTTCCTCTGGGTTTTTATTGAAGACAAAATGTCAATTTTTTTTTTTAAGTCTTAGACCCCAAAGCATGGTATTTTCTGTTTATAGCAGACAATGTTACCCACCTAATTGCCAAACCCCTACATCTCTTTTTTCCCGACTGCCACCTCCGTCTTCCATAAAACTCAGGGAAGACTGCTCCCAGTCCAGGGATAAATTCCAGCAGGTCTTAGCCAGCCCTAATAGTTTCATTTCCTTGACAGTGATTGGTTTAGAAATGGACAGGTGACAATTCCAGCCAATGAGATGGGAGGGGAGCTCACCTGGAGCACTTCTGGGAATGGTTTTCTTGCTGATCAAAATAAGTCATAGGAAAAGATTCCTCCCGCTTTTTCTTCCACTATATGTGCCATCCAGGAATGCTTGGGTCTGTGACAGGTATCTTTAACTCTGAGAGTAACCTGCTAGGACATCCCAGTAGATGGCAGAGCTGAAAGAAGGAAATAATTTGGATCTTTGATAATGATGTCAAGCCCCAAATTTTGCCTACCCAGAAGCTGTTCTACTTCAAGACTTCTAGCTACCTGAATATTATACATTCATTGTGGTTTAAGCCACATGAAATCAGGATTTTCTGTTACTTGGAGGTGGATATATCCTAGTTTATGCACCCAGAATAACACCTGGATTATGTTCCTTAGAAATGTAACTGTTAATGCATATACTTGGACTATATTGAGATTTACCAAATGGCTGTTTCCAAGCTGAAAGCCAATTGTGAATCAGCAGGTTTTATTTCATCTTTTTCTAAATCACCATGCCTCATACTCTTTGGAGTAAACTGTTTTAGCAGCCATAGATTATATGTAACTCAGGCCAGTCATCTCTCTACAGAGGTTGTTGGTATAGGTGAGTGAAGAAACAAGAGACTCTTAAACCTCAAGTCAGTATTTGGACTTCGTACTAATTTTACGTCTATTTTTATTGAGCATTTATTAATTAAAAATTGCTTATCAAACACCTGCAAATGCCAGAGTGTTAAGCATTAGAGATATAGTGGTGAGTATGATCAATATAGTTTGTCTTCACAGGGAACCTAAAATCAGGTTATTCTTAATAACTTTGTAAAGTAAGGCAACTATTATGAAATTTATTAGTTTGCACATTTACTCATTAATTCACCATGTTTTTGATGAGATTCTGCTGTGTACTGGCAGTATGTTAGGGAATGGTAAACAAGGCAGCCAGGACTCTTGTTTACTTCACTAGGAGCTTAAACTCTAGCTCTTCATGAAAATCTTACGAGGTAGTACATTGTATTAACTCATCCACTGAACAAATATTTATGGAACACCTTCTATGTGCCAAGTACAGATGAGAAACTGGTGAAATGATTTAGCCAACATAATGCGATTAGTGAGAAAGCTCAATGTAGAACACAGAAATCTTCTATGATCTAAGTGACCTCCTCATTTGACTGCATTGTCTTTTAAACAATGCAGAGGATAATTAGAATTACCTCCCAAGCATACCTTGCCAAGTTTGTAAAAGAGGCAGCATTGACATTGTCCTCCTAAATAAAGCATAGAAAGTCAAGCTGGAAAATTCCTCTGAACTGTGTTTATTTTTTTCTGACTCTGATTTTTTTTTTTTTGTCCTTTTTGAGACCGGCCACACCGCGCTCAGCCAGTGAGCATACCGGTCATCCCTATATAGGATCCGAACCCGCGGCGGGAGCTCTGCTGCGCTCCCAGTGCCGCACTCTCCCGAGTGCGCCACGGGCTCGGCCCCTGACTCTGATTTTTTTAAAAAAATATTTATTTATTTTCAATTGAAACATAATTGTATATATCTGTGAGGTACCATGTTGAATATCTATACCTGTGTGCAATACATGGTCCTGAAATCAGGATAATTAGTATATTTATCATTATACAATGTAATTATATTTCATGACCCTTTACCTATTTCTTGCTAACCTCACTCCCTCTCCCCCTTTTCCACTTCTGGTAACCTCAATTCTGTTCTCTTCTTTTGGAAGTTCAATAAATTATTGTGATTGTTATATCTTTCTTTTTTTTGTTTATTTGTTTGTTTGTTTTCATATTATTGTGATCTTTCTTTCTTTTTCTTTTCTTATCTTTATTTATTTTTCATAGCTCCCATTTATGAGTAAGGACATGTGGTATTTCTCTGTGCCTGGCTTATTTCATTTAATATAATTTTCTCTAAGTTCATCCATGTTGCTTCAAATGGCAGAATTTCCTTCCTTTTTATGGCAGACTGGTATTCCGTTGTGTATATATACCACATTTTCCTTATCTAGTTATTTGTAGATGGCCGTGGTTGGTTCCAACTCTTAGCAATTGTAAATATAGCTATGATAAACATGGAACTGCAGGTATCCCTTCGATGTGATGATTTCAATTCCTTTGGGTATATACCCATCAGTGAGATTGCTGGATCATATGGTAGTTATATCTGCAGTTGTCTGAGGAACCTCCATACTGTCTTGCATAACAGCTGCATTAATTTACAGTCCCACCAACAGTGTAGGAGAGTCCCCCTTTCTCTGCATTCTTTGCAGCATTTGTTATTCTCTGTCTTTTTGATAATAGCCAGTCTAACTGGGGTGAGATGGTATCAGTGTGGTTTTGACTTGCATTTCCTTGATGCTTAGTGATGTTGAGCATTTTTTCATGTGTCTGTTGGCCATTTGTATGTCTTCCTTTGGGAAATGCCTATTTGGCTCCTTTGCCCATTTTTTAATTGGGTTATTTGTTTTTCTTGCTGTTAAGTTGTTTGAGTTCCTTGTGGATTCTGGACATTAATCCCTTGTTGGATGCAAAATTTGCAAATATTTTCTCCCATTCTGTAGATTGTTTTTTCACTCTGTTAACTGTTTCTTTTGCTATGCAGAAGCTTTTTAGTTTGATATAATACCATTTGTTTATTTTTTCTTGTGTTGCTTGTGCTTTTGGAGTCTATTCATAAAGTCTTTGTCCAGTCCTACTTCCTGAAGTGTTTCCTCATAAAGTCTTTTTGCCCAGTCCCATTTCCTGAAGTATTTTTCCTTTGTTTTCTTTTAGTAATTTTATAGTTTTGGGTCTTATATACAAGTCTTTAATTCATTTTGAGTTGATTTTGGTATATGGCTAGAGGTCTAGGTCTAGACCTAGGTCTATAGGTCTAGTTTCATTTTTCTACATATGATGTCTAGTTTTCCAAGAACCACTTATTGAAGTCCCTATAACAAGAACTACAAATCACTGCTGAAAGAAAGTAATGAGGACGTAAAAAGATGGAAAGACATTCCATGCTCTTGGATTGGAAGAATTAACATTGTGATGATGTCCATACTACCTAAAGTGATCTACATATTCAATGCAATCCCCATCAAAATGCCAATGACATTCTTCACAGAAATGGAAAAAAATCATCCTGACATTCATATGGAACAACAAAAGACCCTGAGTAGTCAAAGGAAAGGAAAATAAATAAAGAAATGAATAATCCTGGAGATATTACACTACCTGACTTCAAATTATATTGCGAAGCTATAGTAACCAAAACAGCATGGTACTGGCATAAAAACAGATACTTGGACCAATGAAACAGAATAGGGATCCCAGAAATCAACTCATATATTTATAGTCAACTGATATTTGAAAAGGGCAACAGGAGCATACATTAAGGAAAAGATTGCCTCCTCTGAACTTTAAATGTAATATTTACTTTACACACCAGGGGACAAAACTAGCCCAAACATTTTTAGCTCAAAAGACTACAGCTCAATCAAAATGGAAAGTTTACAAATGAATAAATAGGAGTACTAGGGTGCTTAGAGAAAAGTAAAGGATTTATTGGGGAAAGAGTATAGATCAATGCCTTTGTAGCTCTTCACTCTAAGTAGTTATTTGTCTGTAATATACTTTTCCAAACAGTCCATGTGTCCTATGTGTCTGTGCAGTAGGAGCCCCTGTAAATGATGGTATTGTTGTTTGTGCCTTTCTTATCTTAAAACTTTCCTTCAGATTCCTCACTTTTTCTAAAGTACTTTTTGACCTTGCTCTATCCAATTTCTCTGACTCAGATTCTGATTCAGAAGCACAAAAAAGAATGCTTTGAGGTCATCAAATACAGAAATGTAAGGCTTAAGGGGCCATAAGTTTCTAAATAGCACAAATCCTCAGAATTTGGAGACAGAGTTGGGAAATGCCACTTTCTGAAATGGTAACTAACAAGCATCAACATAATATGACATTAGTCACCTAGTAGAAAGAATCCTAGGAAATAGCATACCTTAAGAGAAGAAAGACAACAATGAAGAGAGAGGAAATGTCATAAAAGACTGAATAAATCAAAAAAAGAAAGAAACTGGGGAAAAGTGATAGGGGATCAGCAGAGAGCATAGAATAAGAAAGTTGCTTTTGTAGATTGAGTTGAGTTAGTTCCAGTAAGTAAAGGTGGCTGCAGGTGCATAATATGGAGGTCTTGCCTTTCGGATCCTCACATAGATTCCAGGTGGCAATGGGAATTCTAGAGAGCTCTTGGGAGAAGGTTGAGAGGAAGGCTTCCTGTCAGGTGACTGATTCTCTTGGA
>NW_007738428.1:0-287 GCF_000696425.1 Galeopterus variegatus | reverse complement strand
TTGTAAGCAATAATACCAGCCATTTAGTACATCCCTAAAGACGAGGGTCCTGGTAATTTAAGCACATCAGTGCAGTATTTTTTACATTATTAACTGGAGAAAAACAAGTACCCTTTAAAATTTTTTAAGATTAGCCAAACAAAAAGAAGTCAGAAGGAACCAAACCAGACCTGTAAGGTGGATGCCTAATGATTTCCTACCAAAACTCCCACAAAATTGCCCTGTCGAATGAGAGAAAAGAACAGGAGCATTGTCATGGTGGAGAAGAACTCTCTGGTGAAATTTTC
>NW_007738427.1:43279-44241 GCF_000696425.1 Galeopterus variegatus | reverse complement strand
TGTCACACTAGGGAGGACAGGGGCTGCTACTGTCATCTAGTGGGTAGAGGCCAGAGATGCTACTAAACATCCTGTGATGCATAGAACATTCCCCCACAACAATTATCCAGCCCAAAGTGTTAATAATGCTGAAGTTGAAAAACACCATTCTAGACCAAGTCTGTCCAAAAAATGTTTTCATATATTTAAACCCCACCCCTGTTCATAACAAACTGAATAATTATGATTCATTCTGTTATCTGTTCATCACTACAAACCTAATCTGGGGCCAGACTACCTGGGTTAAAATCTGGCCTTTATTCCTTGTGTGTCATTTTCCTTATCTGTAAAATAAGAATTTTAATAGTAACTACTTCATAGCATCAAATTGGATGTTAACTAGCTCTGTTTGGGGAAAGGGAAAGACTTAGAAAAGCAATATTATTTGAACTGGACTGTAAAGGATAAAGACTAGTTACTTTACACTTTGTCTGCTGTTTCTTTGTTAGAGCTGTGTCTTCATTGGTGTGAGGACATGGTTCTGTTTTTGTTTGCTTTTATTGCAGCAGCCTGTTATAAGAAATGCAAGTATGTGAGAAGTTGTTGAGGGTTCTGTGTCAGGTGTACATAGGAGCCATCTGGTCTCCATCATCAGCACTTCCTTCCATGGGGAGAGGGGGGTGCAGAATGGGTGGATTGAGAGAAGGAGAGTTGAGATGTTTCATGATCTGGGTGATGATGATGACACAGATGTATTCATAGGGTAAAACTTCATTGAGCTGCACACTCAGGATTTCTATATTTTTCTATATGAATATTTTGCATTATGATTGGCCCTCTGAATCTGCAGGTTTTGCCTCCATAGATTCAAAGAACTGTGGGTCAAAAATATTTGGAAAATAATAATAATGATAAAGACAAACCATGCCCGGGCTGGCCCGTGGCTCACTCGGTAGAGTGCGGTGCTGATAACACCAAGGCCA
>NW_007738427.1:40181-42282 GCF_000696425.1 Galeopterus variegatus | reverse complement strand
GCGCCCCCGGGCCAGCCCTACCGGTCATCTTTTAAAAAAAAAAAAAAGAAAAAGAAAAACCATGCCAGCCAGTCCTCAAATAAATAGATGGATAGATAGATAATACAAGAATAAAATTACAGGCCGGCCCGGTGGCGCACTCGGGAGAGTGTGGTGCTGATAACACCAAGGCCACGGGTTCGGATCCTATATAGGGATGACCGGTTCGCTCACTGGCTGAGCGTGGTGCTGACAACATCAAGCCAAGGGTTAAGATCCCCTTATCGGTCATCTTTTAAAAAAAAAAAAAAAAAGAAGCTGTTTATCATTTGATTCCCCTTTCCTCCCAAATATGTCATTTGAGGAAGAGGTGATCAAGGCCGGTATTAGTTCTAACGGAGAGTGTTAAATACTCACTATGTGTCTATCACTTTGCAGATAGGTAAGAGATGGGCCCTGTCTTCAAGAAGCTTTCTGTTTTGTAGAGGAAACAAAACATAAAAATATAGGGCCGGCCCGGTGGCGCACTGCTACAGTGCACCGCTTGGGAAGCGCGGCAGCGCTCCCACCAAGGGTTCAGATCCCACATGCAGACCGGCCGCTCACTGGCTGAGCGAGGTGTGGGAGCAACACCGAGGGTTGCGATCCCGTTGCCGGTCCCAGTCCGGTACGGGCGCGACACTGAGGGTTGCGATCTGTTGCCGGTCACGAAAAAAGACAAAAAGGAAAAAAAAAAATGTATATATATACTAACCAGGGCTCTCTTGGCAACAGTATGGGCCTGTATCAGTTAGAATTCTGGCACATGTAGACTTGATTAATTTGAGGAGGATTTAATTAAGGGCTTGTTTGCAAAAGTGTGGGCAGGATTTAGGGAGACAACAAGGGATAGTACATATCCCTGGACTAGCAACAGCAGGGGAGCCATAGGACTGCTAGGCCTGAAGGGTCAAGGGGAAGGAATGGTTACTAATACCCTGAGAAGGTAGCTGTGGGCCACTTGACAATATCCATGGTCTTCAAAAAGGGATGCAGCCCTTCTGCAGCAACCCAGCAGGGAGGGATCTGGAAGAATCATATTCCCACATCACTTTCCTCCTGCCATCTAATCTTCTTATGTCTCCTCTTGGCCAAACACAAACAGAGGGCAAGATAGCCTTTGATGTAGTCTATCTAGGTTTGTCTCCCAGGGCCTAGAGGTGGGAGAGTTAGGGAATGAAAGATGGAGGGTCTCTGGAAGGGCAAATGGAAGATTTCAGCATGGGACGTGTTTAGGGGTAGATGAGATCTGGAAGTTGGACAGACCCACAGGGCAGGGCATTTGGGGAGGCCCCAGAAGCAGGCACCAGGAAAAAATCTAAGGGATTTATAGCTGGAAGGAGTTTCCATGACAGGCACGTTAGTCAGTAGGCAACCAGAGAGAAATCCAGACAACCAGACTGTCAGCCTTAGGAGGCCTGTGAGCAGACTGGGGCAGAAGGTAAGGAAAGGCAGTACTTTAATGTCAGGGAATTGCCCCTTAAATTAAATACAATCTCCTCTGTGCATCAAGAACATTTTTTGAGAGGAACAACTCTGAGGAGGGGTGGCAGTGTGACGAGGGAACCAGGACAGCTATACGAAGGGGTCTGTATTCCCATCCCAGAATAGTATTTCTTTGGGATTCTCCTATGTATGATTGTCCCTTTCACTCTCACTGCATCGGGGTCCTAGGAACCCATAACTGTCTTTTTCTCAATGATTCAAATGCAAATGAAACTCACTTGACTTGGTTTGTCCTTACCAGGCTGGATTTTTTTTTTTTTTTAATTGCTCCTCACTTCAGAAACAATAACAAGGGCCAGCCCATGGCTCACTTGGGAGAGTGTGGTGCTGATAACACCAAGGCCACGGGTTCGGATCCTATATAGGGATGGCCGGTTTGCTCACTGACTGAGCATGATGCTGACAACACCAAGCCAAGGGTTGATATCCCCTTACCGGTCATCTTTTAAAAAAAAAAAGAAGAAAGAAACAATAACAAAACAGGATTGGCTGGTTAGCTCACTTGGGTAGAGCACAGTGTTGCTAACACCAAGGTCAAGGGTTCAGATCCCTGCACTGGCCAGCCACAAAAATAAAA
>NW_007738427.1:36882-39363 GCF_000696425.1 Galeopterus variegatus | reverse complement strand
GTGTTGCTAACACCAAGGTCAAGGGTTCAGATCCCTGCACTGGCCAGCCACAAAAATAAAAACAAACAAACAAACCATGACAAAACAACCAAGAAAAAGAGAACACCTAGAATTAAACACACACACAAGGGAAAAAGGCATAGAAGAATGTGTGTGTATTTAACTTACAATAATGTAAACTTTCAAACATATAGAAAGGTAAAAAGATTAATATAATAAACTTCTTTTTACTCATTACCCAGCTTCAAAAATATTGACTTATGGCCACTTCTGTTTCCTGTGTAACGCCACCCACTTCTTCCCCCTCCTCTGGATTATGTTAATGCAAATATCAGGTATTGTATCANTAGAGAAGAGGCCAGACTATGGGAGACAGGATTGAAAGTCCTGAGGATGGACTGGGGCAGGGGTGGAAGGGGAGGTGGAAAAGAGAAAGCACAGGCAAGTGGAAGGTATGCTCTGCCTCCCACTAAGGTTGGAGGGCACGAAGGCCCCACACTAACGTGGGCAGAACGGGATTCCAGATGACAAAGCCAAGGAGCCACTCTTCAATCTTCAAGTCACTTTGTGATTGTAGTAGGTAACATGCTCGTATTCATCAGTGCCAGGTGAGAACTTGGACAGTTTCACAGCCAAACCCTTTGAGGCTTAGACCGTGCTGCCCTCTCCCTTCAATGCCAGGGGATCTGTGCCAGCGTTACCTCGGGAACAAAGCAGGGTAACTGTTAAAACCGCCAATGAGACTCTTGAAGTGAAACAGAGCTCCTTTGTGATTCTCCCAGTGATAACTGAGAAAACAGAGAAAGGAAGCGGCTCAGGCTTCCTGAAGACTTAGCTCAGGGACAACTCCATTCAGGACAGACTGAGGGTTGATTTCAAAGAGGGGTTGGATAAATCCTACTTAAACATTTCTGGGACCAAAAAAAAAAAAAAAGGGAAAAAATCAAGTTCACGTTCTTTCTCTTCTCTACCTCACTAAGGAGTTGGGGTTTGTACTGATGAACTTTTATTATGCTGAAAGAGAAGGTGGTAGATTATTCTGTAAAAACAGGCAGACAAGGTAGAAAGCTTCTGATGGAAAACAAGAGATTGTGAAGGTGGGAGGAGGGGGCAGAAGAAAGGCCACTGAAGTCAGAGGAAAGAGAATTCCTCCCTTGAGCCAAGGTATGTCCCATCTCAGAGCACTTGCCCTTGCTGTTCCTCCTGCCCAAGCTGCTGTTTTCTCCTCTCGTGGCTGCCTCCCTCTCATCCCTTAGGCCTCAGAGCACCCAGTTAGTTCCTTTGGAGCATTCATCACAATTAATAATTAATTATTATTTGCTTACTAATGTTTTATTTGTCCCACCCCCACCACCTACCCCATGAGACTGTAAGTACCTAAAAGCAGGAACCAGGTTTATCCTGTTCATCATTCTCTCCCCAGCACCTAATGTAGTAGGTGCTTAATAAATATTTGGAAGGAGAGAAAAGAAGGGGAGAAGGGAGAAAGATTTTGGTGGGGAGAAGCTTCTATAAGGAGAAGTCTTTAAGGAGTAATATATGGTGGAATTTCCCCTTTTTGGTGCCCCTTTAAGAAACTAAAGACTTGAATTACTCTTCAGTGCTATTTAGAGTCAAATTTGTTTGAGAGAGAGAGAAAGAGGGGCCATGCTGGCTACACAGGTGTATTCACTTAGAAAAAATTTATTGAGCTGTAACCTTATGCTGTGCACTTTTCTGTATGTGCATTGTACATAAGTAAAAATTGCACTTAAGAAGAGAGAGAGAAGGAGAAAAAGAAGCCATACCAGGCTGAGATGTGTAAAATACAAATACAGGTGGGGAGTGGAGGGAAAAACATAAGTGAGAGTGGGACCAGGTGAATCAGAACCGAGGAAGGAGAATGAAATTCAGTGGGCATGTATGAGAGGCAGAAGAGAGCAGGGACGGTGGAGGTGAGGCCTAGGCTCAGATTAGTGAGGGCCTGCATGCCATGGGGTGGGGGGAGTTTGGGTTTGCTTAGAAATTGTTTAAGGGCAGTGTTCATAGTTTATACTGGTGGCCTTCCAATTTTGGATGCCTGAAAATGATCTGGAGAGCATGTTAAAGAGCATACTCATGAGCCCCATATTCAGATATTCTGATCAAGAAGATGGGGGGTGGGGCATTAATCTGCATTTTAATAAGCTTCCCAGATGACTTAGTTAAAGATTGTCCTGGGGGCCAGCCCATGGCTCATTCGGGAGAGTGCGGTGCTGATAACACCAAGGCCACGGGTTCGGATCCCATATAGGGATGGCCGGTTTGCTCACTGGGTGAGCATGGTGCTGACAACACCAAGTCAAGGGTTAAGATCCCCTTACCGGTCATCTTTAAAAAAAAAAAAAAAAAGATTGTCCTCTGGCCATAATTTGAGAAACAGTCCCTCACATCCCCTTGCGGCCTAGGATTCTGGATTCTTGTCAGATATTTCTTGATTTTGATGAAGATCAAATGTAGTAT
>NW_007738427.1:15907-36091 GCF_000696425.1 Galeopterus variegatus | reverse complement strand
CTGAGCCTCAGTTTATTTCTTTTTCTTTTTTTTTTTGTTGGCTGGCCTATATGGGCATCCAAACCCTTGACCACTGTGCTCTAAACAACTGAACTGACTAGCCAGCCCAGGGTATAGGTAATGGGATATACCTCATAGGATTATTATGAGGATTAAATTAATTAATGCATAAAAGCACTTACCACAGTGCCTGGCACATAGTAAATTCTGATAAAATGGTGACAATGATCATTGTTCCCTTTGCAGTCCTCTTCTCCTAGCCTTTCCTCCTGCTAGCTTCTTCTCCAACACTGAGTAGCAGAAATAACTGGAGAAGTAATTGGGCCTTGGCTTTGCAGACAGGGTTCAAAACAACTTCCAGCTTCCAGAAACCCTTTTCCTCCTACAAAATCTTCTTCGTCCAGCCCTGCCTTTTCTCCCCAGTGCCAGGGCAACCAGGCAAAGAAAAATCTTGCCTCCACAGACCTCTATCAGCATCTGTGTGGGAGAGGGTTTCCATTCAGACTGTTGGTCCTGCCTGCCTCCAAATTCTGCTAGTGCTGGGTCTAATTCATTTTAAGCCCTGGATTTGTGACTCCAAATTAATTAATGAGTTGATATAGTTATGCCTCATGAGAGTATAAGTCTCCTTACCCTGGGCTGTCTCTAGCGGGAGGTTAAGAAACCAGTGGAAACCAGGAAAATTCATTTGGAAGAGGTAGGAATCAGGTACGTCATCTTTTTTTAATTCTTTTTTTAGGAGCGAGGGTGCAACCATTCCTCATCATCCCTCTGCCTGAGCAGCTCTGGTGCCAATGTCCCTCATGCTGGAATTCACAGGCTGAACCTTATGGGCAGACAATGGCCAGACTTGCAGAACCACCCTCCCTTCCCACGGCAGGGCTTCAGACAGAGAATCAGGCAGCTTATTTGTCAATATTATTTGCTGTTAGCTTAATTGTAGGAAAATTGAAAAGTGTAATGCATAGCCATGAAACCCTTAAGGCTAGTTAATCTTTTTGGATTGTAACCAATGTAATTTTTATTAGCTGATCCCATCTTGGTTATAATATGCACAGCCCTAGAAAAGTTGCTGAAGGCTCCAAGTCATGGTGTGCATGGGGAACAGACAGTACCCATCATCTGCATTTTCTGCCAGGGGGAGGGAAAGGACAGTGGAAGCTGGATTGAAAGAACTAAGTTTGAGATGCCAGTGGGGAGAGGAGAGTAGTTTCCAGGATGGACACAGAAATGATCCTGGCAACTCATAAGGATAGGGGCTAGCCCAAGCCAGGTTAGGTTCTGTGACTTATACGCTAGGAGTGCTCAAGCCCAGCAATGTGCTGAAATGAGAACACTGAGTAAGGGCCATAAGCTCAGAATTAGGCTTCAGTAGAGGAAATTGAGACAAATCCAAAAGACCAGAGAAAACACTCTTCCTTTCCGTGAGCATCCGTTTATTTATGACTATTTGGAGAGGGCTTATTCTTCAGTTTTATAATTCAAACATGATGGCATCTGAAATCAGAACTATACATGTGATTGAGAATTTGGAATTTGTAAAGGATGACTGTAACAGTCTCTGATCCCTCTCTGGACTTTGATTTTCTGCACCAAAGAATGGGGAACAGGCATTGTCATCCGTTCTACCATCTGTTTCTTGGCCCTGACATGAAAAAGAGCCTCCTTTTCTGTTTTGTCATCTCCAGGGAAGGAAGGGGATTTGCCCTCTTTTGAGTACCCCTAAATACCCGATCCAGCAATGAGCCCTTTTAAAGGTTGAAGTCGGGGGCCAGGAACACTGGAATTCTACTGACACTTGACTGATGCCCTTTACCCCCAACCACAGACCCCAGCAAATGAGCCAGCGGCCTATTTTAGATAAATGAAGATTCCAGAGGTAGCATGTGGGCATTTTTTTTCTTAGCTCTTTTATGAATATAAATATTTAGTGCATGGTGTTTTGCAGAATTAAATCTCTGAGCCTAGATTAGCCTGGTAATATCATTATGTAGTTGCTAGGGATGAGATACCTGTGACTGCTGTGTGTCTTCTCATTCAACGATGCCTGTGATGACTTGATGCACTTTAATTTGCCAGGGCAATCATTAATTGCATATGAAACAGTTGGTGTTTGGCTTTAAGGGAAGCTGATTGGGTCAGTCACTGAGTGTTTGGCTCAATGATCTACAGCTGGCTCTTTGCTCCTGCACTCCTGCTTTCTTTTCGAAAGCATTCTCACTTAGTGTTTTTGGGACCCCCTGAGGAAGAGGCTGTGAAATGTTGAGGGTTTTAATCTGTGTTTTCCTTTGGGCATTATAGCTTTAATTTTAATATTTTGGATAATAAAGAATGATTTTAAATTAAATTTGCAAGTCTGCCATCTGTGACTGTTTGGACTTTTTCCTTCTCTCTGGCAGTTCTTTGACTTAATTCTTTCTGAATGTTAGCAAAAGTGGGCTGAAAGCAGGAGGAGCAAGGGGCAGCAGAACAATAGGCAAGCCCACCTGACTTAGAGAAGTGGGGAGAGGCTTTGATCCCTGACCTTTGGCACTGGAGGTTGTTGGAAAAAGCTTGATGCCCAGAGTCAAAATCACAAGAGTCAAAACAGATGTAATTGTGACTTCCTGTCATCACCTCTTGGTTTGACATTGAGAAAGAAATTTGCTATAGTTACACCTCAGTTTGCCCATCTGTTAAACAGAGAAGGGATTTCAGGGGCTGGCCAGTTAGCTCAGTTGGTTAGAGCATGGTGCGGATAACACCAAGGTCCAGGATTTGATCCCTGTACTGGCCAGCTGCCAAATTAAAAGAAAAAAACAAAGTGAGTTTATATAGAGAAGCAACTCACTGAGGTGCCATTACAGGCTCAATACAGTTCTTCATCTGAGGATGGCTATTCGGACCCAAGATATTATCATTATCCACTGAAGGCTAAAAGGGTCTGAGGGCTTATGTGTGTTTCCAGATCTAGAGCTAAATATGAGAAATCTCTGCCTAGGAATACATTCTTCATGTTGTCAGTGAAATCCAGGAAGAAGAATTTTCTACCCTTCCAAGGGAAGTGAGGACACATCATCACTACTGCAGACCATGGCATTAATGAGTGAGACAGACAGTGCCACTGAACACAGAGACAAATGCTGAGCAAATGCCAGAATAAAATGAAAAGGCACCTGCCAGCAGAGGGGTCGCTATGATGAGTGGGTTAGCTAGAGAATGCGGGAGTGCGGGGCTTACACAGCAAGGCAAGTAACCATCCCTTCTCTATTTAGTGTAAGGAGGCTTCTTGGAGGGGCAGATTTTGCATTTAGGGGGAAGCACGGAGTGTGAGGAGTTTTTCAGGGAGAGTATTCCTGCCAGAGCATGTGGGCTGTCTGAGAAGACTCCTTAGAGAGAAGAGAGTGCAGTGATGAGGTCCTGGGAGGCTAAGAGGGTGAGTGGGAGGAGATAGACCAGGAGACGGAGATAAAGCGGAGGGTGAGGAATGCCACCTGAAATGCTTTCTGGAACAAACTGGCATATACACAAAATACTGGGAAGCTGTTGGAGGCCTTAAATTGTGTGTAGAGAGGAGGCTTTGTTAGCATCAGAGTGGTTTCCTTTGCATCTGCTGATTTCCCGGCTATCCCCCCTCACCCCAAATTCTGCTTTTATCAAATCTGGGTGGGGCTCCCAGCCACCTCCCTAAACAGGTAAGGGCCAAATTCATTGCTCCATAGGTCAGAGGAAAAAGGTTCATGAAATGACCTTGAAAGTCAGGGAGGCAATATTCATGGCTTTGAGCAGGATCAAAGCTCAAGTAAACAAGTATTTATCATGTTTTTAAGACCTCACATGAGCATCCTTTGTCCCACATGACTCCTAGGCTAAGAGATAAGCTTGGAATCTCAATCAATATCAATCTCTCTCTCTCTCTCTCTCTCTCTCTCTCTCTCACACACACACACACACACACACACACACAGAGATTCTCTCTCTCCTCCTCTTTCTAAAAATCCCTGGTTCTCCTAAATACAACCTTGGTATCACCCCAATAGTAGAAAACAACCCCAACAAGTGCCTATGAAAAAAGCCTTTAAGACTCATGAATATTTAGTTCGTCCTCATGTAAAATATATGACTTTGTGTAAGGATCAGGCGAACGAGGTGCATGATTTTTTTCTGATTTATGGGCCTGG
This sequence comes from Galeopterus variegatus, assembly GCF_000696425.1. Classification (NCBI taxonomy): domain Eukaryota; kingdom Metazoa; phylum Chordata; class Mammalia; order Dermoptera; family Cynocephalidae; genus Galeopterus; species Galeopterus variegatus. Next base: position 31,931 of record NW_007738427.1, on the reverse strand, counting down.
AGAGGGATTATTCATAGCAGAGCAGCTGTGTGGAAAGATTCATCCGCTGCAAAATGTGATTGTACATCAGGCAGTGTGTGGGAACGGAGCTATGACTAATGGCTGCTTTACATATAAATGAGAAGGTTTGTGCTAGGAACTGTAAAAAAATACAATCACTCAGCTGATGGGCAGGCTCCTTATCGTGGGTGCAGGAGAGGGACCACAGGAAAGGTAGGCAAATGAATGCCTCACTCTACTCCGAAAGGCTGAGCCAGGTAGGGGTGAGATTCAGGGAGCAGAACAAGGGCTGTGGGGGTTGGGAAGGTTGGAGAAGCAGCCAACTCCCCTGATCTGGCCATAGTCAGTCTCTGCATCTGTAGCTCCATCTTCCAAGCCCCACTGTGACCTCTGAGAACCTGTCAGGGCAGAGATGTGGCCCAACAGAAGAGGCTATGTTGCCAACACATTCAGGGGTGATGACCAGGGCGTGAACTCCCCAGAGCATGGCATTTAGCTGCTGATGATTCGGGTCCATTTCAGAAGTCAGCACAGCATACACTTGGGTAAACTTCTGGAGAGAATAATTGCATGAATCTGAGTCTTCTCTCTGCCACTCCCCACATTTCCCTTACTTTCCCCTATGTGTCTCTCTCCTCTCTTGTAGCTGAGACAGGCTGTCTAGACATTGCAGATGTGGACAGATGTTGGGTCTGTAATTTATAACAACGGCCTCCAGAAGGCAATTCCAATTTGTTTCGGTAAGGCTTTGAGTTACAGGCAGAAAAAATATCCTGTAAATACCGTTGACTTACATGGTAACTACAGCAAGGGTTTACTTAGTGAACAATCACTAACTACACCATAATTACATATCCCTGCAGATTACCAGAGAATTAGTGGCACTGAGCAGGCAATGACCACCAAACTGAGTTTCTGGCTTTGGGAGGGCCTGGAGAGCAAAGTAGTTGCCCTGTACTTAACGGGAATTTATGCCTATTTCTTTAAATCGTCAATTAGTCTCCATTTAGAGGAGGTTTTCAGTTTTATCTCTGTGAGAGACATTCCCTCACAATTATACTGAATTCCAAGCAGGTTGGATGCTGGTTGTTGCCTTCTGCTGATACAGATTTTTTTGTTTTGTTTTAAAAATTTTTTTTACCTGCTGATGTAATTTTAAACCATGCAGTATCTGTAGGTACTCACAAAACCCTTAGACAAGCCAGGAGGCAGGAATATTATCTTTGCTGTTCTAATAATGGGTAATGCACTCAGCAGCAGGGCTGAGCTGCCCTGATCCATCCTCACTCTCTCCTGGTGACCGATGACTATACAGCTGTCCAGGCCAGCAATGAAACTGACAGGCCCACCCAAGAACGAGCTAATCCTTGTGACGACTATATTCTGATCTGGTAATTATAATGGGAAATAGAAAGATGAATTTCTAGAATAGTTTTTCAAGAAATTCAGGATGTTTCTCACTATCATCTGGGATGGTGTGTGTGGAGGGGGAGCAGGAGGCTAAGCTTAAGGCCAATACACAGCAAAGTTAAGTGGTCTGACCATGATCAGAGTCTGTTGGTAGCAGAAGCCAAATCTGCACTTGAGGTCTGCCAATCCTGAGAGCTCTGACCAGCTGGTCTCTTTGGGATTAGGGGATCAGAATTGGCCGGCAGCTGGGGAGCTCAGTCTTCCCTGGATATATAGGGTTGCAGCTGAAATAGCCATCAAGGTATCATTTATGTCAGTCTGGGGTGGAGGAAAGGGGAGTGGGAATAAAGGGGGTAGGAAAATGTGGAAATTAAATAAACACATTGACAGGATTGGATTCCAATTTTCAATCTATCGCCAGCCTTTTCTAGTTTATTTGTTCCATATGATCTTCTTTTCTCCTTCTTGCCTGTCCAAAGCCAATCAAATAAAACTTAATATACTTCTAGGCACAGACCCCTGAGTTTACACAGACCCTAAAAAAAAATGCTGTATGCCAATTTTTTTTTTTTTTAAAGATGACTGGTAAGGGGATCTTAACCCTCGACTTGGTGTTGTCAGCACCACGCTCACCCAGTGAGCAAACCGGCCATCCCTATATGGGATCCGAACCCGTGGCCTTGGTGTTATCAGCACCGCACTCTCCCGAGTGAGCCACGAGCCGGCCCGCTGTATGCCAATTTAAGGACAGATATCTCTTCTGGAGAATCCTGATTCTTTGCAGCATTTGTGTTCTCTCTCTTGTTCCCTCTCTCTCCTGCACCTGCTTACTGAATGCTTTGTGTCCGTCCAACGTGAATGATATCTTGCTTCAACTGAAGAAGTGAGTCTAGGTTTAGAATGTCAGCTCTTGGCATAGTCACAGAACCAATCACTGGCTAGAAGGGTAGGCCACCTGGGCCAAAGAAATGGAGTTTGGATTATCAAGCATCATGACTGAAACTACACTTCCCTGGTAGGCATTGACCAGTGGGTCTTGCCTAGGAAAAAAGGTGCCAGCTGCAGAAGGATGGGTTTAGGAAAAAATTTGTCTTAGAAATTTAAGGTTTTGGATGAAATGTCTAAAGAGATCCTTGAGACTTATTTTATGGAGACTTTGAAATATGAGTGAGTCCTGCCTGTCAGGGATGTGTGAGATTTTTGTCCTACTGAGAGATATGGATGACAATGGCTGAGAGCCCTCTAATCCCTGGAGATCCTTACAAGCACACCAAGCCTCACATGGCTCCCTAGCAGGAGGGGATACCCATACCTGTACTTCCAGCTCTAGGAGGGCTGTGGGTAGAAGGAGGGATGCCCTCTGGTCAGGGAGGACAAATGAGCTATAATAATGTTAATAACTAACATGAATTGAGAGGTTGCTGTGTGACAGGCATATATTATGTCTTTGATGATACATCTATGCATTAGTACTTTGATAAAGAAAAAGATACCCACTGTCAGGGCGTATAACTTTCCACAAAATAAAAGGAAGTACATGGCATACAGTCCTACTCGGTGGTCTCTGAGCATTAGCTGGCAGGTCGTGTACGATTTCTAGGAGTGGGGGATAGAAACAAGTGGAAAAGGCAGCTACAGGAACACATATCCATAGATGTCTGTGCAGAGGGAATTTCAAGGTCAGACTCAGGTATCTGAATACTCAGAAAGTAGACACCATTGGACTATGAAAGAGCTAATGAAAGGATGGACGTAGTAGTCCTAATGGATGGACACATGTCTACATACAACATGCACTCCCAGATATTTATCATCTGGTGAGTAAACATCTCTGAATTCATGAGAAAGGACCACACAGCTCAGGCACAAGAAACGTGCATGTAGGAGTGATGTTCCATTTCCCACGCAAGGCCCATTCCCAGACCTTTCGATAAGCTGACCCAAGCCTGGGGTATTGGAGGAAGACTGTGCAGGTTGGGGAAGAGTTCACCTTATGGACATCTTCCAGAGGACTTGAGGTCTGGTCTTCCCTAGACCTAATCTTCCTGCCCTGGCCAGACCTGGTATCTGAGGTGTCATGTGTATTTGTGGGAAGGCCAGAGTGAGCCACATGAAGGTCAAGATCAGGAGGAACGCAGATCCAGAGCCCAACATCAGGTTATTTTTTTCAATACTGACCCTGAGAGTCCAAGACTAATTGCTTGGAATAAAAAGTAGAAAGACCAGGGGCTGTGGAGCCAGAAAGCCTAGGTTTGAATCCTATCCTTTCTACTTATTAGCTTCTCATTCATTCATTCACTCAATAAATAATTCATTCACTCAATAATAGTGAGCATCCATCTTCCTTAGTATCATGGTGAAAAAAAAAAATAGTGCGCATCCATTCCGTGCCAGGCGTGTGAACTTTTTTTGGGCAAGCTGTTTATTTATTTATTTTTTAAAAGATGACCAGTAAGGGGATCTTAACCCCTGACTTGCTATTGTCAGCACCACGTTCTCCCAAGTGAGCTAACCGAACATCCCATATAGGGATCCAAACCCGTGTCCTTGGTGTTATCAGCACCACACTCTCCCAAGTGAGCCATGGGCTGGCCCTTGGGCAAGCTATTTAAACTCAGCTTCAGTTTCCTCATTTCTTTTTTTTTTCCCTTTTTGTCTTTTTTCGTGTCCGGCAACGGATTGCAACCCTCAGTGTCGCGCCCGTACCGGACCGGGACCGGCAACGGGATCGCAAACCTCGGTGCTGCGCCCGCACCTCGCTCAGCCAGTGAGCAGGAACCAGTCTGTATGTGGGATCCGAACCCTCGGCGGGAGCGCCACCATGCTCCCAAGCGGCGCACTGTAGCAGTGCGCCACCGGGCCGGCCCAAGTTTCCTCATTTCTAGAACAGGGATGATATACCCAGGCGCCACAGTTGGAAGGATTACATGAGAGGAAGTGATTGGCACATAGTTGATATTCAGTAAATGCTTCTTGTTATTATCACTAGTAAGAGAATTCCAATTATGACTCTAAAGAAGTCTCTTTCACTTGCTGGTATTTTTCACTCAAATGCGGCTGAGCTGTGTCTGGGGAAAGTGTGGGGAGAATTCTGTATGGCCCTAGAGGGTCAGCCACTTCTTGTAGGTGACTCTGATGTGGGCGAGGATGTGGCTCCTCTCTGGAGTGAGGCAGCACAGGGCAGGTATAGCACTATGGTTGTCTTATTTGCTTGTCCGTCTCCCTCTGCAAACTGTGACCTCCTCAGGGGCAGAAACTGTCTTCCCTTGCTTGGCATTGTGGCCACAGTGCCTCTGATAGTGCCAGTCACACAAAAGGCATTCAGTAGATGTTTGCTGAATGAATGGATAAAGGAAGGAAGGAAGGAGCAGGGCTTCTAGGTCTGTAGAAGTTGTGCAGGCCCCTCATTCCTTCACTAAACAAATACATATATATATATATATTTCATTCCTTCACTGAACAAATACATATAAATATATATATATATTTAAAGATGACCGGTAAGGGGATCTTAACCCTTGACTTGGTGTTGTCAGCACCACGCTCACCCAGTGAGCTAACCGGCCATCCCTACATGGTATCCAAACCCATGGCCTTGGTGTTATCAGCACCACACTCTCCCGAGTGAGCCATGGGCCGGCCCCACTCAAATATTTATCAAGCACCTACAATGTCCAGAGTACTGTGCTGGGTGCTGGGGTATTATGGTGAGTAAAATAGACATGGTCCCCGCCCTCATAGAGCCCAGGGTCCAGTGGGAGAATATAGGCCGTAATCAAATAGTCACAAAAAGAAGTAAATGAGGCTAAGAAAGCATGTAAAAGAAGAGAGAGCTAACCAAGTCTGAGTAGTCACAGAAGGCATCCCCCAGGATGTGACGTTTCAGCTGGCCTCTGAAGTGGGAGTAGGAGTTGAGACCATGCTAAGGTGGTGGTGATGCTGCTGCTGCCGCCGAGGGGGGTCTTGCAAGAAGAAACAATGCATGCACAGCCCCAGTGGCTGGTCAAGACATGGCACATTCAGACAACAGGAAAAGGCCAGTATGGCTGGAACACAGTTTGCGATTGGGGTCATGGGGCGAAGAAGTTGGAGAGGTGGGTTCTGATCTTTATCCTAAGAGCAAGGGGACCATGGCAGGGTTTTAAGTTAAGAGATGGTAGTGATGACATGATCACTACCAGGCTGGGTTGAGGGGGCAAGGAGCACATGGGGAGATCAGTCAGGAGCATGCTAAGTTACCTAGGCAACAGATGGCAGTGACCTTGGAGTGGGGTGGGGGGAGGGCACTGATGGCGATAGAGAGAAAAGAATGGATGAGAAAAATATTTTAGAGTAGAGTTGAAAGGGCTTGCTGATGGATGGGTCCTACAATTGCAGATGAGGGTAGGGAGGAGCCATGATAATTCCTAGGTTTGTAAAACTTGCTCCTAGCGTCTGTCGGCTCCTTGTTCACTTTTTATAAAAGATCTCCTTTCTTAATCACTGGAGAGTTTGGTTCTGATAGCCTTCAGAGGTGGATGGATTTCCACTTCCAGAAAATGGAAGAGACTGCCAGGGGGTCCTGCAGCATCTGGGAGGCACCCAGTGGATCATTTTCCCAACCAAGCTCTTAGGACTTAGGCACTCCAATTCATCCTCCCAAACTCACCCAAACCCAAACACAGGCACTCTCAGACTCTCTGGCTCCTCAGACTTACATACACTTCCAAACACTCCCTACAGACCACTTCATCCTACCCTTATTTGTCCTCGCCTCCCCAAAGCCCTCCACGCCCCTCCCTTTCCCTCTCTTCTCCACACCCCGCCCCCCAGCCCCTACCTCCCTCTGCCTCCACTTCACCCTATTAAGAAACAACAACCCCACAGCAACCCCTGCCCCCGGCTGCTGCTCCCTGAGCCCCGCCCTCCCTCCCTCCTCCTGCTCCTCTCCCTGACAGATGCCTCAGAGCCCCGGGCCGCAGTTAAGGTGACGAGATGCAGCAATTCTTTATGAACATTTCATTCCTGCTCGCTACACGACGTAAATTAGATGGTGTGTTACATTCGGGCAATAAGAGAGATATGTCACCACAACGCTGGCCCATTGGATGGAGAGGGTAATCCTGCCGTGAATTTCATTACTGCTTTTATATAGACAGAATTAGCTCGGTGACAGCGAGCCTGATTGTCTTTCACTAGGGGTTTGGCGAAGAGCTGAAAGGATTTCACCCTGATGTGCACACTACTGAGTGACCCCGCTCACCAGCGGCTCCACTGATTGCTTTGCACCTTGCAGACGCCGCAATTGGCTCAGTCTCTCTGACTGCCTCGCCGCCCTCCCTGGTCCCCAGCCCTCCCTGCCCAGCTTTTTCTTGGAGCAAGAAGAAAGGAGACCTAATGGAGGAGTCACAAGGTCATGAAGGGAAATCTGCATATGGGGAGGGGCAAGGTGGCAGGAAAAACAAAAATCCCTTTCTTGGACAGAGGCCATGGCCACTCACTCTTGCCCCCAAGCAAAGGGCAAGAGGGACCTGTCCCTGTGGGCAGGGGCTGGTAGATAGATCCTTGTGAGTCTCCCCAGCAGAAACTCTGGAGCTGTCCTCAGGTGCCTGTCCCTTTGTCTCTTGCATCTTTGGGTCCTTCTTCATCACGGCTCAGGCTCCTTTCTCACCTCCTAGCCACGGAGAGTTGAGAGAAAGAAGGGTGAGAATGGCTGTCGCCCCAGCCTGTGAACCCAGAAATTCCAATGGGAAGGTGACAGAGGGGGGTAGATTCTCTTTGCTCCATTTCCCACATACATCTGATCACTTCACTGCCCCCACCCCAGCCCCACCACATACATACCTAACACTGTTCAGTGACTTCCCAAATCCTCTGTAGGACCTAGATGGTCCAACCCCACAGGCCTGTGAACAAACCCAGACCAGACATTTGCTTCTCTCAGCCTGTTTCTGTGGGGTGGCTGGTCCTGAGAGAGCCAGGTCCCTCCCTGTTCCTTAGCCTCTGCCTCACTGTCACCTTGTCCACTCCCTCTGTCACCTCTGTGGACCCCTCAGAAAATGCCTTCTGCCAGGTTTTCCTGAGGCAGCTGGTTGCCCGTGGGGCTGGCCAGGGAGAGTAACCATTGCTGGGCTCCTGCTGACTGCTCTGACCCTTTCTAGAAGCCCCCAGGGGGCCCTCCGAGCTTCCATCCCTTGGGGACTCAGGGGCCAGGCATCAAGCAGACAGCATAATCTCCTCAAAGCCCCTTGTCTTTTGGTCAATCCGACACATCTGTTGGGAAAGCTTCTCTCGTGGCCCTGAGCAGCCAGCCCTGTGGCCTCCGTGCTAGGAGGGATTAAGGTCACAGTCTCCACTTTCTAGAGGGGGAGGAGGCTCCCTGGGCCTCAGCAGAGCTGAGCAGTCCCCCTCGGGGCCTGGCACAGGATCTCTGCACCCTGACTCTTCTGCCTGAGGGAACTGCGCACTGAGCTCCCTTTCCCAGCACCCCACTGAGGGCACCCTCAGCTGCAGCTGCCATCCTGCATGGAACTCAGGGAGAGGTTCCCTCAGTGATTGACACCTGTGGTTTCCCTGGAGGAGTTTGACACTGAAAGCCCTTCTTGATGCTGCCACTACACTCTAACCCGGCCTGTATGTCAGCTGTGTGATGGGTGGGCCATCACGTCTCTCTGAGCTCAGTTTCTTCAGCTCCACAGGGAGAGAGGAAATTGTTCTAGTGGATGCAGTGGTGCAATGCTGCCACTGCCCTTTGGTACCAAAGGACGTGTCCCCTCAGCTACTGCTCTTACCTGTCAGCCTTCCTTGGATTTGCCTCTGCTGAAGAGTGCTGCCCCACCTAAGGTCCTGTCCCTTTCCCGGGACAGCCTGCATCCAATGACTGTCATCATGGGCATGCAAAGGCCCAGCCACATCTTCCTAGCTCAGGACAACTCTGAAGGGCCATCCCAGCTTCAGAGTCCTCCTTGTGGTCAGCTCAGGCCTTTTTGGAGACTGAGGCACAGCCCAACTTCCCTCTCTGCCCAGTCCTGCTTCTTTTTAGGGCCTTCCCAGAGCACTCCCCTGTAAAGCTCCTGCAATATTATCTCCATCTCAGAGTCTGCTTCTAGAATCCCACCTGTGGACAATTCCTGCCCTACTTATCAATGGGACTGCTGCAAGGATGAAAGTGTCTTGTAAAGTAGAATGCCATGAAAAATATAGCTACTGCTGTTTATCATCATCATCACTGCTGTCGTCTTCGTCATCTTTGCAGCAGGGCCTGCCCAGCTGGTGTGACGGGATTAGCATTCTTTGCCAGGAAGTCCAATAAATGACTGCCTAGCTTTCTTTTTTTACCCTAAAGACAAGGTCCTTTGCATTCTGCCTTTTGTCTTCTGATTAGAATGGCCTTCCTGAATTGTCTGGGCTTGTCCCTCAGAGAGCCTAGCCCTGGTCCCAAGGATCTAGGGGTTCATACTGCTGCAGTTGTCAACCACATCTCATTCTCTTCCCCAAGAAAAAATCTGTGAGCCCATTTGATTATGTTTCCTCCACTCTCTGATGTGTTCCTAGTTGGCTTCCTACTCTTTATTTAAAGCATATATTTTCCTCTAACAGACAAAAACATCCATCCTTTCAGGGCTCAGGGGGCAGATAGAAAGGGCTCAAGTGAGGCCTTAGAGCACGGTCTCCTCCCCTTTGAGCCAAGACATCCTTCCTTCTGGGGTCCTTGTTACTGGGGATAGGGAGGAGCATGGGTAATGGCCCCAGGCTATGGTTACCTTCTAAGTGTGCCCACACTGTACCGCTACTGCACTCACGGCCCTTAGCATGTTGGAGTGGGGTGGCAGGTGGGGGCACTGCCAGGAAAATCAAATATCTGACCCAGTCCTTCTCCCTGGGTCCTGACCCAGAACTTTACTCCTCAGGAGAGCAATGCCCTGTGCCTCTTCTTCTGGAGCTTTCCCTTCAAGGCTGCAGACATTGAGCCAGAAGCCAGGGATATGGGGGACAGAGTTTCTCACCCCACCCCCTATGTTTGCCTGATGTCACAGCCCTCACTTTCTGACACTATCTGCTTGCCTTAGAAACAAATTCCTTGAAGTGCATGATGACTTGCAGTGGTAGGAAGAAGGGCCACAGGGGCCAGTCCTGCCACAAAGAACCCGCAGAACCCCTCAGAATCAGGCAGAGCTGCCCAGAATCTCTACCTTCTGCTCGTACCCATGCCTAGTGTATGAGGAGAAAAGTTTACCAGCTCAGGAAAATGCCCAGGCATTGGCTGCCAGAGTTCTGAGCTTGTAGTGTCCTTAGCCAAGATTACAGAAAAGCAATCCTAATTCACCATGCCTAATTATATCCTACTTTATTTGGGAGTCTTGTCTTTGAGTGGGAAGATCTTGCTGCAAAGTCAAAGGTAGTCCAAGGCAAAAAAAAGCCAACTACTTGCCCTGGAACAAGTGGATATCAGATGTGAGGTGGGCCTCTCTCTTTCAGTGCCAGATTGGAAGTCATCTCTTATAAGAAACTGTCCTTAACTAGCCAATCTCCCACTCCCCTCTCCATCACACACACACACACACACACAGGTGCACACATACACACTCCTTACCACTTCCTCACTCTACAGCTTACACATTCTTTCGGTTATTCATTCAACTAGTACTTACAAGCCTGCGCTATGTTGTAGACTCCATGCCAGGCCCCAGGGATACAACCAGGAGCTGACAGAGCCCTGATGTTATGGAGCTCGCAATCAACATCTTCTACCATGTCCTACTACACTCACATGTTCATCCCTTTCCTAAGTTTCTCCAGATTTTCTTTTCTCTTTTTCTTTTTCAGAAATTAGAAACATGAATTTTATACACAAAAACCAGCATGGGTTTTCTTTTTTCATTCTGGTTCCCCAAGTGTGGTGAGCTCTCTGGCTGGTGGGGTACAACTTGCTTGTTATCCCCTCTACTCATGGGTTTTCCAAGAGTGGAGAAACTTGAGCCTATTAATGCACATACTTGCTTGATTCTAAACCCCAAGATTTGGGGCTCCTCAGCCTCCCATGTCACCCCAGTGATTTCTAAGTCCAAACTACAGGAAAACCCAGCGCCAAGGACCCTGGATTCTTCAAGGCCAAGGAGAAGAGAAATGGATGAGACTTGAGAATAAGACTAGAAAGGGCTGGCTGGTTAGCTTAGTCAGTTAGAGTGTGGTGTTGTAACATCAGGGTCAAGGATGCAGATCCCTGCACTGGCCAGCTGCCCACCCCACCCCCCACCACCAAAAAAAAGAGAGAAAGTAAGAGCATAAGAACAGAAAGATGTCTGTCTTAGTCTGTTTTGCTTTGCTATAACTGAATACCTGAGACTGTTTAATTTACAAAGAAAAGAAATTTATTTCTTACAGTTCTGGAAGCTGGGAAGTCCAAGGGCATGGTGCTGGCATCTGCCCAGTTTCTGGTGAGGGCCTTCTTGCTGCATAATAACATGGCAGAGGGCATCACATGGCAAGAGGGCAAGAACACGACAGCTCAGGTCCTCTTCCTCCTCTTATAAAGCCACCAGTCTCATCATAGGGGCCCCACCCTGATGACCTTACCTAATCCTAATTATCTCCCTAAGGCTCCACCTCCAATCAACCTGTGAATTTGGGGTTTAAATTTCCAACACATGAAATTTGGGGGACATATTCAAGCCACATCAGTGTTCCTGCTATGGCGCCAGATGCATGGCTATGCTTTCATGCACCTGTGTCCTGCCATCACACATGTGCACATTTGTTAGCCACTATCAGCATCTGTGACTTCCCCCAAATTGGCCAGAGCAGTAGTGTGAATGTGTGTGTGATTCCACTTATGAGCATGAGTGAACATGTGTTCAGGGAAAGGGAAATTTAGGGGTATGTCTCTATGTGTGTTTTTTTCCCAAATGCTTGGCTTTTTTCAAAATGGCTTAGAGCACTACTGTCATTTATGGGGTTTAAAATGTCAAAACAGGGCCCGTGGGGAGGCAGGGGAGATTAAACTGCAAACAGTGAAGGTTATAGATGACGTTTCTGATAGGCTGACAGGCGGACTCAAATGATGCTGCACTTTAGCAATCATTTAAACACACACACGTGGGCGCACACACACACACACACACATACACACACACACACACTCCAGATCATCTCTCCATATTTTAATGGCATATTCTGAAGGCTAAAACCATAAAACATAAAAGCCCAAATCTAAAAAACCACAGCTCTGCTTTCTAACCAGCATCTCTCTATAGGGTGTGTGTGTGTTTGTGTGTGTATGTACACACTCAAGTACACCTACCTGTGCAAGGTGAACATGTGCTTATTTGGTTTTTTTGTCTGTATATGTTAATTCCACGTCACCTCACTTTTACATAATGTCCTACATAATTAACAAAATACCTCACATCCAACAGTTTACCTGTGCTTCATAACAATTTGTATAAGGTAGGTAGGGTCGAATTACTATCTCCATTTTACAGATTTAAGAAAACTGAGGGTCAAAGAAGTCTGATGGGTTGCCCAGACCACCCAGCTAGGAAATGACAAAACTAGGGTTTAGAACCAGGGTCTTTTTATACTTATCCAGAGCTCTTTTCTCAAGGCTGTGGTTCTCAGTACTGGCTACACATTAGAATCACTTGGGGAACTTTTAAAACCTATCAATGCCTGGGCCCCACTCCCAGAGATCCTGATCCAATTGTCCTGGAGATGCACTGGTAGTATCTATCTTTTTTTCTTTTCCCACACTTAATTGTAGTATGTATTTAAAGTCCCCCTGGTAATTCTAACATGCAAGCTGGTTAGGAACCACGGCTCCAGGGCTTGTTGCTGTTAGGCAGGAGCTGTGCATGGGGGTGTCCCCAGGTGTCTGATTACGCTCACAGCACCTCCACATGAATGTGGATTCCAGTCTCTTTCCTCCTCAAGGTCTGTCTCTGCATCTACTCCCTGGGAAGACTTACTTCCTAGGACCATCAGCTCCTCTATTTCTTCTGTGCCTCCCTCCCAATTCCCCACCCACCTCCGAGACTCTGGAGACTTTATTTTATTTATTTATTTATTTATTAAAAAGATGACCGGTAAGGGGATCTTAATCCTTGACTTGGTGTTGTCAGCCCCACACTCTCCCAAGTGAGCCACGGGCCAGCCCTGACTCTGGAGATTTTAAAGGGCGCTTGCTCAGCTCAGGCTGGTGAATGAAGAGGTACCGGCCAGGTGGCCACAGTTGTGGCTACTCCCTAAGGGCCAAACTTCATTGTCCCACCAAAAGTAAGGGAGGAGAACCAGCTCTACCTACCCCCATCAGCCAGGAGAAGGTCAGGAAGGTGAGGGGCAGTTGTTTTAGTGACCCCAGGTGAGAGGAAAGAGAGAAGGAGACAAAAAGTTGGGAAAGGAGGAGAGGAGAGCTGGCCCCTTGGAAGGTTACACTGACTCCCCCTAAGTACTAAAGCCCCTGGACAGCGCTCATCTTATGGGGCCCTCTTCAAGAAAGGTGGCATAGCACAGATGCGGTAGCAGCCTGCTTGGGCTTGAATCCTGGTTTCTGCTTACTAGTTGTGTGAGTTTGGGCAAGTACTTAACATCTCTGTGCTTCAGTTTCCTTATCTTTACGATGATGATGATAACAATACTTGCCTCACAGGGACTTCAGAAGGATTCAGCGAGTTCACGTCAAGCCCCTACCATGGCATAAGTTACGGGTAGGAGTTCACCATTATTCTGTATCATTAGATGCTGTTTTTTGGTGGCTGGTCGGTATGGAGTTCTGAACCCACAACCTCGGTGTTACCTGCACCACCCTCTCCCACGTGAGCTACCTGGCCAGCCCTAAATCTCCCTTTTTTTTTTTTTTTCTAAAAGATGACCGGTAAGGGGATCTCAACCCTTGGCTTGGTGTTGTCTACACCACGCTCAGCCAGTGAGCAAACCGGCCATCCCTATAGGGGATCCGAACCCGCGGCCTTGGTGTTATCAGCACCGCACTCTACCGAGTGAGCCACGGGCCGGCCCCTAAATCTCCCTTTTTTTTTTTTTTTTTAAAAGATGACCGGTAAGGGGATCTCAACCCTTGGCTTGGTGTTGTCTACACCACGCTCAGCCAGTGAGCAAACCGGCCATCCCTATAGGGGATCCGAACCCGCGGCCTTGGTGTTATCAGCACCGCACTCTACCGAGTGAGCCACGGGCCGGCCCCTAAATCTCCCTTTTTTTTTTTTTTTTTAAAAGATGACCGGTAAGGGGATCTCAACCCTTGGCTTGGTGTTGTCTACACCACGCTCAGCCAGTGAGCAAACCGGCCATCCCTATAGGGGATCCGAACCCGCGGCCTTGGTGTTATCAGCACCGCACTCTACCGAGTGAGCCACGGGCCGGCCCCTAAATCTCCCTTTTTGAAACTTTCTCTTCCCTTTACTCCATAACACCCCTCTTTCCTGTTTCTCTTCCTATCTTCCTGAGCATTCCTTCTCAGTCTCCTTCGCTAGCCCTGTTCCTCTGCCCTCCCTGAGTCTTGGTTCTCAACCCCAACTCCATGGTAGAATGACCTGAAGAACTTTTATAGCTCGCTCCCAGAGATTCAGATTTAGTTGATCTGGGGTGGGGCCCAGACATTGGTGTTTTCCAAGTTCCTCAGTTTATCCAAATGTACTGCCATGGTTGAGAACCACTCTCTAAGTGCTGTTCCTCCCTAAGACTCTACTCTTCGGCCTATTCTCCCTTGTCTTTCCCAAGTAATTGGCCTCCTTCCCATGGCTTTAATTACCATCCATATGCTGGTAACTCTCAAATCCATATAGCCTCTCAAATCTCTCTTGAACGTCATACACATATTTCCAACTCCCTGCCAGATATCTTAAGTCCCAATCGTATGGAGATAAAGTTGTTTTTTTTTTTTGGTGGCTGGCAAGTGTGGGGATCTGAACCCTTGCCCTTCGTGTTACAAGGCTGTGCTCCAACCAGCTGAGCCAACTGACCAGCCTGCAGTTGTTCTTAATATTCTCTTAACCTCCTGGATATCTTTATCAAGAAATACGCCAGAGCCCCTGAGTACATGTCCCAATCAGCACTTAATATTTTTCACTCTCCCCAAACCTATTCCATATCTTCTCTTCCCCATCTCTGTCACCATCCAGCCACTTACCCAAGACAAGAACTTGGTGGTCACCCTGGAATCCTCCTGCTCGATCATCTCCCACTTCCAATCAGGTACAAAATCATGTCAATTCTGTCATAAGTCAGTCACTCCTTGGTGTCCCCACCATTACTGCCATAATTCAGGCCCTCTTTGTCTTCTGCCTGCATGGTTGTTAGAGCCTCCTTGCTGGTCTCCAGCCTCTAGATTTTTTTTTTTTTTTTTTTGGCTGTACCCTTCTCCCATTCTCTGCACCATCCTCAGAGCTGTTTTTCCTTCCTTTTTTTTTTTTTTTTTTTTGATGGCTGGCTGGTATGGGGATCCAAATCCCTGACCTTGGTGTTACAAGGCGGCACTCTAACCAACTGTGCTAACCGGCCAGCCCTCAGAGCTATTTTTCTGAAATGCAAATCACTGTACTGCAAAAGTCCTTCAATGGCCCCCAGGTCACAGGATAAAAGCCTGACTCCTTGGCATGACCTTTACTATCTGTCCATTTCCACTGGCCTCTCTCCCAAAGTGATCTCCCTCCCTCACCCTCTGCACTTCAGTAGAGTTCCCCAAATGTGTCAGGCAGTCTGGCTCCGCAGGGCTTTTGCATATGCTATTCCCCCTGCCTTGAATGTCCTTCCTTCTCTTCCCCCTCCTATTTTGCCCACATTTACAAATTAGCTGAAGCAGCAGCTCCTCTATGAAGTGTTAGCTGACTCTTCAGGTTGAATTGACCATTCTCTCTTTTTGTCCCCACTGCACCCTGTAGTTGTCTCTGTCACGTGAGTGAGTTATCTCTCACTCTGTGTTGTACTTCCCTGTTCTCATGCCTGTCTCCTCCACTGAGCGGTGATCACCTGGAAGGCATGGACCACATCTTATTTGTTTACGAGTAGAGAAGTAAGGAATAGCAAGGAGACCAGACTCCAAGTCCTGCAGTGAGTTTACAGTTCCCTTAGCTAAAACATTTGGTTAAGAATGCTTTCTTTGGCTTATGGCTCTTGATTTTGAAGGGTGGCTTCCTTCCTCATATAGCCAAAGCAGAAAGGCTAAGTATAAGGGAAGAGACCCAAATCTGCCACTAGCAGACACTGTGCCCTACGTTCCTCCCATGGGTCTGCCTCAGTGATACTGTCTCTCCAGGCTCCGGAGCTGGGAGCTCTGACCACCATAACATCTGAGGCCCCTTCCTGGTCTGACTGAGGGGAGTAGAGTCTTCTTTCTTCTCTTTCATGTGAGGTCAGGTTGGAATGCCTCCAAAGGAACCTTCAGATAGAAACCAAGAAAAACTAAAAAGTAAGCAAGCAAGCAAACAGACCCACAAACACTTAGAAATACAGAAATGGATGGAATGAAGATATATGATTCTAATTTGTAACCCCTGCCTAAGAGAGCACATTCAAGAGTCACCTTCTCTTCCCACCCTCACTGCGGGAAGGGGCTGGGCAGGAGGAATCCTAGTCCCACCCCAGGCAGGTGGGTAGCTGAAAAGGTGCAGTTCTTACAGCCAGG
>NW_007738427.1:11435-15101 GCF_000696425.1 Galeopterus variegatus | reverse complement strand
AACATTTAACAATGTGCCAAGCACTGTGTTAGGTACTTCACATACATTTTTTATTCACTAGGTAGGTACTATTATTATGCCCATTTTATAGATGACATTGAAGCTTAGAGAAGTTAAGAGCATTGTCCATGGACCCAAAGCTAATAGATAAAAGAATTGGGATAAATGAATGACCAGAGACACAGACAATCCCCCACCAACACCATGACCAACCTGGGGCAAGTCCATGGAGGAAGAGAAGCCCTTTCCAGAAGCTCTGACAAGGTGGCTGACACCTTGATCAAGGATCTGTGGGCTTTTATTCCATGTCCTGGCACAGGCAGCTCCAGCCTGGACTGCTCTGCCAGGCTCAGGACCAAGTTGTACTCAGAAGAGACCCTAGAAGGCTGAACCCATTTCTCCCTTTTCCCCAGGCCTCTCCAGAGCATCTTCTCACCAGCTGTATCTACTGACAATAGTCCGGCACTTGGAATCTGGTCGGGTTTGGATCCCCCATATCCAGAAAATCAGAACATCCAGGACCTAAGCAGCAATTGTTCAGGTCTCTCCTGCTGGATCCTTTGGTTCATCAGGCTTTGGCATTCCTGATGGGAATCTTTGCAAGAGAGCCCTCCTGGTACCTAAAGAAAGAAGGAGAGAGGAGGACAAGAGCCAAATTCTTAGCCTCCCATCCCAGAAAGCTTAGCAGCACCCCCTAACACACCCCCAGCCCTTCTGCCCCGGTTTCTCACCTTCAGCAAAGGCAGATGGCAGATCTGGGGAGCAGAACTTAACTGAGCCCTAGGGGCACAGCAAGTCCCTGTCATTAGTATTTAGGGGATGCGAGTCCTGGAGGATGAGGGAGAGAGAGACCGGGAGAGGATGGTTGAGATGCTCAGAGATGCAGAGATAGAGATGGAGACAGTCACCAGGAGGGGTTGCACAGAGAGAGACACGAGGAGGGAGCGTGGGAGGAAGAAAGGCGGAGGTGGGTGGGAGAGAGGCAGAGAAAGGGGGGAGGGAGGAGAGAGACAGAGAGAGCCAGTTGCTTTATTCATGGCTGGTGATATTATAGACTGAGCGAAAATCACATTATCGTAATGGGAAAGTTAGAGTTGCTGAGATGATGCCCTGAAGCCTCGGCGCTGATTGGGGTGTGATTGCTATCTGTATTTATATGTAGAAAGCAAAGTTCACTGCCAGTTCAAGATGGTGGCGGCTGCTTTATGCAACATAATTCTTCAGTAGGGAGACGCCCGGAGCAAGCCAGGCAAGCCGGGCCGGGAGTGGGAACAGGAGCCGGAACGGGAGCGAAGGCATGAGCGGGCGATGGAGTCCGCGATGGAGCCTCGGGTGGAGCCGGGCGGACGCGGACCGGGAGCCGGAGGGGGAGCCGGGGCAGGGCCTGGGACCTGAGACCCGAGCCTGGCCCCAGGCCTGACGCGGGTGGGGAAGAGAGGGCGCGAGAGCTTGGGGACCAAGGGGCAGGAAGGAGCCGTTCCCACCACCGCCCCCTCACGGCCGGTGCCGAGTTAGGCTCGCCCCGAAGGGACAGAGGAGCTTCTGGAGCCCCAGGGGCAGGGCTGGGCTAGATCAGAAGTCCTAAAGCTTGAACGGAGTATACAGTTGACCCCACCCCACCCGCGCTGTGTAATTCAGTGCTAAACCGTCCACGAATGTCAGGAAGTTTTAATTTTTCCCTGTGATGGCTGCTTGACACTTTTTTTGACATGTCAAATTTCTTGATTAAAAAAAAATTTTTTTTCCCGGAGATCCAGGCTGTGCTGGTGCCCCACTTGTGATCTGCTCTGCCTGTTGAGCCGCCCAGTGCTGGGATGAAAAAGGGCCAGTCCCTATGGATGGGTGAATGGGTGTGATCTCTGACTTCCCCAGTGCAGAGCTGGAGGAGCAGGGCAGGCCAGACTCCAAGCCCTGCCCAGTCTTTGGAGCCTCTGGCCCCACTCAGGAAGAGAGAAAAGGGCTGTCAGGGTAGCCTGAGCAACCTAAGTGAGCTCAGACTACCTATTTCCTTCAGGACTTTCTCGGGGAAGAGGGGGGTAGGATAGGCTGGGCATGGCTACCTAGAAATACCAGGTAGAATACAGAACACCCAGTTAAATTTGAATTCCAGATAAACAACAGATACATTTATTTTTTATTTTTAAAAGATGACTGATGGGGGATCTTAACCCTTGACTTGGTGTTGTCAGCACCACGCTCTCCCAAGTAAGCCATGGCCAGCCCCAACAGATACATTTTTAATATAAGTATATCCCATGCACTGTTTGGTACATACTTATACTTTAAAAAATTATTTGTTGTTTATCTGAAAGAGCCAGGTTTGCTACTTAGTAGCTGGGTAGCTTTAGACCAGTTTCTAACCTCCCAGAGCCTCAATCTCCTTATCTGAATGATAGGAGATAATGATACCTAACTCATTGGATGGTTGTAAACATTTAATGAGATATAGTATGTAAAAAGCTCAGCTCACTATCTGGCACAAAATGAGCACTCAATAAATGATAGCTATAAGATACCAAGCCCCTTACATTCCCTCTAAATCACCTTTTCTTCCCTTCCCATCTCTACCCTAGGCTTCTTGGAAGTCAAATAAAAGGCTTGTATCGGGATTCCTACCCTGGAAGCTTCTGTTTGAGTCGGGGGATCCCAGGGACAGATATGATCTCAATATGGGTCCCCCCTGATGGTGGCTTAACCCTACAAGATTCACTGAGTGCTCTGGAAAGCTGATTGCAAGGGTGAAGCAAGCACTAAGATCAAGCCCTATCCCCAGCCCCAAACGAAGCCCCACATATTCCCAGTTGCCTCTTCTAGCTTCCAGGACAAATAAAATCTATCCTCCTTTGTGCTCCCAAGCTTACCTTTCTCCCAGGAAGATGGGGTTGGGGCAGGATGGTGATATGATGCTGGTCAGGAAGGGCACCCTTCCTACCTGCAAAGACAAAGACAACCAGTCTGTCCACCAGCCATCCCACCAGAGTATCAAGCCAAATCCCTCTCCATCCTCTGGCAGAGGCCCATGTCCAGGACACACAAGTTGGAAATTGTGAGTCCTCAGGTCTCTGTGTTGGTTCTCCACTAGCGCTCATATCTCAGCCTCAGCACAGAACCAACTTGGTGAAGGGAAGAGGCAGTGTGCAAAATAAGGGTCTGAAGTCCCACTGAGGCAGCCTGGAGTCCAGTCTCACCTGTATGATCTTGGACCTCTCTCACATAGAAGGATGGAACTTGTTTTCTTCCCTCACTACAGGAGTTCCTCACTGTGCACACACACAGAAAAAAGGTGGCTCCCAGTATCACTCACTCCCAAAAGTGCTGGTAGTTGAACTCCAGTCATTTTATCTGAAAAAGATTAATTATTTAAGAGCCAATTTATGGGCTAACAAGGGCACATCTTCTTCTCAAGAGGCCACAGACTCAAGGCTTCAGTGACAGGCAGATCGTGTAAATGTGAAGCAATCAGTGAAATGCAGTAGGGAATAGTGGGGTCTGTGGCTGCACCTCAAAAGCACATGCCTTTCCTTTTAAAAGCATTCAATTTCATGTTTGCTTGTTTTAAATACTGTGCTCATCAAAACATGGGTGGGCCTGATTTGGTCTATGGGCAACTCCCTAGTTTCTTGTTCTTTCTGTTGATGTACCTATCCCTAGCCACAGGGTCACCAA
>NW_007738427.1:1002-11418 GCF_000696425.1 Galeopterus variegatus | reverse complement strand
CCTCTCTCTCATAGAAGGATGGAACTTGTTTTCTTCCCTCACTACAGGAGTTCCTCACTGTGCACACACACAGAAAAAAGGTGGCTCCCAGTATCACTCACTCCCAAAAGTGCTGGTAGTTGAACTCCAGTCATTTTATCTGAAAAAGATTAATTATTTAAGAGCCAATTTATGGGCTAACAAGGGCACATCTTCTTCTCAAGAGGCCACAGACTCAAGGCTTCAGTGACAGGCAGATCGTGTAAATGTGAAGCAATCAGTGAAATGCAGTAGGGAATAGTGGGGTCTGTGGCTGCACCTCAAAAGCACATGCCTTTCCTTTTAAAAGCATTCAATTTCATGTTTGCTTGTTTTAAATACTGTGCTCATCAAAACATGGGTGGGCCTGATTTGGTCTATGGGCAACTCCCTAGTTTCTTGTTCTTTCTGTTGATGTACCTATCCCTAGCCACAGGGTCACCAAGCATTGACACAGAGTAATACCACACGTGCAGAGACATGCTGACCCATGCAGGTGTGAGGAGCTATCTGCATAGATACCAATATCAGACCCTAAAGGAGCAGAGGGTCTATAAAAAGGACACTCATAAGGGAGCTGCCCATCCCCAGCCTGCCTTCCGGTCCACCTCCTGCCTGCCTCCCACCTCTCTGCTTCCTCCTCCTTGCCCACCCACTGGCACCCAAGTCTGCTGCTCCCACTGTCTTCCCCCTTCCCCCTCTCCCCAGAGTGGAACACTGCAGAGCCCAGAGGGTGTGAGCGGAGCTGGTGGTGGTGGGGCGCTCTGCAGTTGACCCGGGTGATAGAGCCATCACATACATCTGGAGTCCCCAGGACATGCCCTCCTGCTCTTGATCCTTACAGCAAGCCTGCACTGGGTTCCTGGGGAAGAGAACTGATTCCCTTTTCCCCTCTTTAAGGCTCACTCTAGAGCTCTGGAGTGGGCCTTATCTCCTCAATCAGCTAAAAATTCAGGAATTCCACAAAAGCTTCTAAAATCTCTGGGTCCCAAAACTGAAGGTTCATCTCTGCCATTCCCCTGCCTCCAGACAAGGATGATCCTCTTCAAAGGAGGCAAGGGCGAGGGGACTGACGAGGGTCCACACACTCCCTTGGCCTTACTTAGCCTTGATATCAGAAAATTGAACTCCAATCCCAGGGGTTTAAGTCCATGTTTGTTAAGAACTCCATCAGGATGTGTGACAACCTTGTCCCAAGGATCACCCAGGCATCCCCAAACCTTCCTGGGTTTCCTCCCCAGGGGACCAGGCCGTAAAGCAGAAGCTCTAGGCACTCAGGCCACTGACCCCAATAGGGTCCCAAGAGGGGATGTAGAGTCTGGGACTTTCCCACACTCCTGATCCATTCCATCTTTGGCCATCAGTGCTAAAACCTAGGCATTCTCTTCCTGGACTCAGTCATTTCAGCAAAACAGAAGTAGATCAATTCGTTGCAATAAATAAAAGAAAATAAATTAAACTCCAGTACTCTTTCAAAGATTTTTGAGAAGTGATTTTTGAATGATTTACTGGAATTGTTTGTGTTCCTGTCCCCCTTCCTTTTCATGATTATAAATAACATTAATCATCACCAGCATCTTATCAAACCTGGGATGCCCACACCTTAGGGAATGAGGACCCAATCACATAGGGTGGGCCAGAAGGCAGAGGAAGGCCCATCAAATAAGATTTTGTCATCTTAGAGGTGCAGGGGAGAGTCCAAGAACCTCTGTCTTGTCTTGGAGATGTGAGTCTTTGAGGATGAAAGTGAGATATTTCTAAGGGCAGGATGCTTGGCTGGTGGCTCATTTATTTGGATTCCTCTGAGGTTCCTATTTTATGTCCCATGTGGTCTTATGTTTGTGCAGCTATGTTGGGGGATTGTGCATAGACTCCTGATTCCTAGAATGACCCAGCAAGAGGAATTGAGGTTTGGCAGAGAACATTCTGCTTGTGGTAGGGGAAAGAGAGATGACACACCTCCCCCAAACCCCTTCCCCCTGTCAGAAAAGAGGGAACAGAAAATAGCCTAGTGCCCCTGGGACAGAGGAAGGGCTAATCTAGTCAAAAGCCGGAGGCTGTATAAAATGACCCCTGCCTGGGATGGATGTCGAATGTCTCTGAGGAAATGTCACTTCACTCCCCTGGAGGGCCCTGTAGTTGGTTGATAATCCACTGCCTCCTCCCACTCCCATCTCCCCCCTCCCTGCAGCACACACACACACACACACACACACACACACGCTCACTCACACACACACACACACATAAATCTTAATTGCGTCCGGGGCTTTTTACAGCGTTAATTAATCATATTTAGGGTTGTTTCCAGCTGTTGCTGAGGGAAAGAAGGTCCCACATGCCTGCGACTTAGGGTAAATCCAATCAAATGAAAGAATTCTTTGATTCTGGAGAAGCCAAGCCAGGGAAAAACACCTCCAATCCCAGAGCCTCTCGGACCCCTGCCTGCCACCCCCGCATCACTGCCCATGGAAACTGATCTGGGCTGGGGATGGGGGGGGGCTGGGGCTGGAGAAGAAAGGAGAGGGGTGCAGAAGGGGGGCACAAGGCTATGCTGAGCTGAGCTGGCTGCCTGGGGCCCTGCTTGAGATGGGCCGAGGGTTGACTGGAATCAGGGGTTAAGGCCGCTGTGCTGACTTGGAACTTCTGCCCCTGTTCTTGGGCTGTTTAGCGGGCTCGGGAGAGCCAGTGATTCCTGAATAGCCACTGGGCCCAAGAGTTATTACAGGAGGTTGGGCCTGGACTAGTGAGACCAGCGGGTGGGCAGTGCTGACCTAATTACAGCTCTGCACAGCCAGTGTGGTCTGAGAAAGGGCCTCTCCCAAGCCTTTCCGCTATCCTGTGACCTCTTGAAGCCTCAGCAGCCTCTCTCGCAGGTCCCTCAGGCTCTCATGTGTCTCTTCATTTCTGGGTCTCTGTTTCTTTCTCTTCTGTGGGCTCCATAGCTTGATTTCTTTCTTTCTTTTTTTTTTTTTAAAGATGACCGGTAAGGGGATCTTAACCCTTGACTTGGTGTTGTCAGCACCACGCTCCCCCAAGTGAGCTTACCAGCCATCCCTATATAGGAATCCGAACCCATGGCCTTGGTGTTATCAGCATCACACTCTCCCAATGGAGCCACGGGCTGGTCCTTCCATAGCTTGATTTCAATCTCTTTCATTGATCTCTGAAATCCTAGGACACCACCTCATATCTTCATGGAGATGCATCTAAGACAGAGAGACATCTTAAGTGGAGGGGCCAGTCTGGCTGGTGCTAAAGACCTCTTCTTTGGTTTATGCCCATAGCCCATTAAGTACCCATGTGGAACAATACAGGATGGGGAAAGAGCTGCTGCTGAGGGCGGGGGCAGAAAGGGACTGTCTCACCCCTTAGAGACCCAGATGTGGGGGAAGGAGTTTCCCCAGGGTGGAAAGTGAGAGGATCAAAGGCTGTAAGAAGGCAAACAGGGACTGTCCGGTGGGCTCAGTTGGTTGCAGTGTGATGCTAATAACACTGAGGTCCAGGGTTCCATCCCTGTACCAGCCAGCCACCAAAAAAACAATCAAACAAAAAAAGGCCAAACAGAGACCAAGTAGTTGTTGCCCTATCCTCCCCCCTACGATGACCCCACCCAGGCACACCCCCTTGTTGAGGTCTCCTGGGTCCTGTCCTAACTGAGTCTAAATAATTGAGGAGCCCATTACAGCTTTGCTGTTTCCTCACTGTCAAGTGTAAATGTTGCACTGGTCGGGTGGGGAAATGGGGCTAATTTGAATTGATAATAGGAAA
Organism: Galeopterus variegatus; assembly: GCF_000696425.1. Lineage (NCBI taxonomy): Eukaryota > Metazoa > Chordata > Mammalia > Dermoptera > Cynocephalidae > Galeopterus > Galeopterus variegatus. The sequence goes on along the minus strand of NW_007738427.1, from coordinate 7,629 downwards.
CGCGGGGAAAAGTCATCTATAGTGAGTGAAGAGCGAGCGATCCCCGAGCAGATGCTAAATCTTGTATAATGAAAGAATCTGCCGATGTCAATTATGTACAAGCGTCTTTGCAGTGGTTGGAGGCGGTGGGCGGGTGAGGGAACGGAGGGCTGGGTGCATCCCATAAACCCAAACACCCATCAAAGGCTCATACATATGGAGCGGTGGAGATTACAGCATAAATTTGAATGTTATGAATGTGCATGAGGGACAGGCAGGAAGCCCACCTCATAAGGGGGTAGGAAAGGGACTGTTTTTCAGTGTGTGTGTACAAGGGAGCTTTTGTCTTCTTGGTTCCTCAGCTGTGTCTCCTCTGTCTCATCTGTGCCCTCTCTGCGCCCAGTTGTATCCCAGGATGAGTAAGAAAGTCAGGATATGGGGCTGCTGGGGCAGGGTAAGGTCAGCTGTTCTTTTGGGGCCCGGCTAGGTGTTCCTTGGGAGCTTTGGACCTGAGCTGGCCTCAACCCATTAAAAGTGCTGCCAAGATAGGAGCTAGAGATCAACGTGACCAGAGATCTAGAGGGATATCTTCAAATATCTCTGTGTGGCCACAACTTTCCCTCCTGCCTGGTGGAAGAGACAGGAGAGACCAATGCAGACAGTGACGCTGACTACAGAATGGGCACAGTAATACTGGAAGACAGCCTGGAAGAAGAGGTCACAAACTATGCTATAAAAGGGGACCAACAGCTCAGAATGACAAAATCAGGGACATATCTTTCTGTTCCTTGGTGCAAGTTCACACCACACATGGGAGCGTGTGTTTGTGAGTGTGCATACCCTGTAACAGGGCCCAGACCCCTCTATTGGTTCCAACCTGCAGCCGCTCCCTGAGCAGACTCTGTGATTTGTGGTGCAGGCCACCCAGGGACTTTAATCTTTGCCGTGACAAATGCAATAAAAGGAACAATTTGGAGATCAGAGCTAAGGAAGACACATTTACAAACCCTTCCCCAAAGGTTGGATGGGGCTGTCACCATGTGATTTGTGCCGGTGATGAAGCAGGGAGGGGGAGGGGGAGACAGAGAGGTGGAGAAGGCAGGCTGGGGAAGAGGAAGCGTCTCCACCTCTCTCCTCCTCACCCTCTCTGCTGGATCACAGTGGGGTGGGCTAAGCTAGCAGGAGGAGGACTGGACCCACGGGCAGCCACTGGTCCCCTCCCTCAGCGTGGCCAGAGAGCACAACTCAATTACCAGGAACACAGCCCAGAACCAGGAAGCCTCAGAGATTCATCTTAGCAGTTCTGGGGCTCTTTCTAAAGGAGAGATGGGGGGTGGGAGTGGGGAGGCGGAGGAGGGCGGGAGAAGGCAGGGGAGAGTGGGAGAAGAGAGACAGGGAGAGGTAGAGGCAGTGGGAAAGACATTTTAACAGGAAGATGGTGACATCTCAAGTTGCAAAGGGAGCCCCTAAGAAACCCCAGTCTGGGATAGGAAAGGGGAGAGGAGGTTTCCCAACCACGGCTCCTCAGTCAGGCAGATCTGGAGGGGTCTAAACATAGAGCAACAATGAGGGTGGGGGGTACTTAATCTGGGAACAAATCTATGGGTCAGATAGATCAGCCTGGAGTTCCACAGAATGAGGCCAAATTGGGGTCTGAGAACTAGGCTGGTGGATGACTCCAGATGGTGGCACAGCCAGGGACCTAGGGCCTTCCTTCCCCATCCATTTCTCCCTTTCTCTAACTGTAAAACGGGTGTTAGGCCAGATGATCTGTAAGGTACTTGCCTGTCTTGTATCTTGGACTCTCTGACTCCCAGGTTTCTTGGAGCCAATGCCAGGAGACTGCATAAGAGAGACAAGTACCAACCCACCAGTCCCTGCCCTGCCTCTCATGGCTATATTAGTTACTAACACATGGACTCCTTTCTTTGGGATCTCAGCTCTGCTCCCAGGGTTCGGTTCCACAGTTCTCTCAGCCACTCATATCCCAGTAAGAGTTCAAAAGGAACTCCTTGACCCTCTGTTCTCTAAAAACCTGGTGACTCTTACCTTCTTTTTGGATAAGGTCATCTACAAACCAAGGCCATTCTGTCCCTAGCTTTCTTCACCTCATCTCCAGGAGATTTTCTCTCTGCTCCAGGGTCTAACTTTGAAGCCTCTGGCTTCCTTTCAGTTTCCTAGTTTTGAGCTGCCAGCAACTGAGATATTAGTTTCCTTGACCTTTGCCCTCCACCCACACACTACCCACTTTCCCCATCTTCCTGCGCTCCTCGTGCCCTCTGCCACCCCCACCCCACCTTCCAACCAGGCTGAGGGACCACAGAGGTGCCACAATGGCAGGGAGGTGAATGCTTCTAGGCTACAGGGCATTGGTTTTTCATCTCACTCAAGGCCACACCCCAGATCTCTTCCATCCAGCTGCTGCCTCCATGCTAGGCTGACCCAGCACAGGACTGTCTTCCTTGTGCATCTCCAGGGCCAGATCTGGTCTTCATTCTTGGGGAAGTGGGACTAGTGAATGCCTAAATGAGGGTAGGGGAAAGGAGACATCAGAAGTGTGGGGCCCCCCTCCTACATCCAGGCACACCACCAGCACCTTGGGGCCCACTGGGGGGCCTGAGGCATGGAGCCAAGGACCAGACCCCCTCCCACAACCAGGCACACTGACAGCACCAAGAAGCATGCCAAAAACATCGCCTCCACGTGGGTGGCCCAGCACAGCCACAACAGTAACCACGGCTGCTGCAAAAGTGGCTAGATGTCACAACCACCACTCGGATGGTCCACCAGCCACTGGAGTGCATTGACACAAGGAGAGTCACCAGCAGAGACCAAAGAAAAGAAGAGGATCTCTCTCTCCACAAAGCCCATTCCAGAGTGACAGAAGAGGCATCTGGTCTATGATAATATTGGGACCTGAACAGACCTCTCAGCATTGGACAGATCATCTAGGCAACAAATCAACAGTTAACCATTACTCTTTCAGAGGGAGAGGAGAAATCTAGGGTTATCAGTGGTGCGAGGGGGAGGGAGGGGGATGGGGGGAGACTGGACAAGGGGCATAAAGTATAAATACAATTTGTAACAATATATATAATAGTAATATTGATATGATCAACATATGTCAACTTTGAACCCCCAAAATATGTATAATCAATTATGATTCAATAAAAATTAAAAAAAAAAAAAAAAAGAAGTGTGGGTCCTTGCTTGAGACTTCCTAGGGAGGATTGGGGGTCAGATATAAATAATGTCTAGTTGCCAAGGTCATGGCCCAGTGAGCTCAGGGTGCCAGCTCCCCCAGATAGACCAGACCTCTTTAGGGTGGTGATTTAGGGCTGGATCATGGCCTGCAAGGAGACGTGGGAGGTAGGGAGTTGGGGAAGCGGAGGAATGCAAGAAGAGGGGGGAGTGGACAAAAATACGTTTTCTAAGCTCTAGACACAAAGGAGAGGAGCCCCCACTTAGGAGTGAATAGGGGGCCTAAATCAAGAACACGCTGACAATTCCCCAAAGTCTTTCTCCATCAGAGGGGCAAGGGCTGAAAGTATAAAAGCATCATCAGATGAGTCCCTCCATATGGGCTCTGTGGTGGACAGTGGACACAAAGGGAACTGAACTGCTAAGAGCTGGATGGGGCAATTCCCATGGTCCTCTGCTGCCTCCCCCTGGGAGAGGGCAAGAGGCCAAACTCTGCCTCCCTCCCAGCCCCCCACAGTTCCTCTTGGCTCCTCTTCCCTGTACCTCACCCCCACCTAGATCCTTGATTTCTCCCCAGGTCCTCAGACACCGAATTAGTCAGGGCTCTCCAGAGAAACAGAACCAGTAGGAGATAGATAGATAAGAGATTTATTAAGAAGGATTGTCTCGGGCTGGCTTGTGGCTCACTCGGGAGAGTGCGGTGCTGATAACACCAAGGCCACAGGTTCGGATCCCATATAGGGATGGCAGGTTCGCTCACTGGGTGAGCGTGGTGCTGACAACACCAAGTCAAGGGTTAAGATCCCCTTACCGATCATCTTTAAAAAAAAATAAAGATGGATCGGCTCATGTGATTATGTGAGGCTAAGTCCAAAGATCTATTGTCTGCAAGCTGGAGGCCCAGGAAAGCCAGTGGCATAGTTCCAGTCAAAGCCCAAAGGCCTGAGAACTGGCAGCCCAATGTATAAGTCCTGTTCCAAGTCTGAAGGCCCAAGAACCAGAGATGCCAAATCCCAGGGCAGGGGGAGATAGATGGCCTGGCTCAAGCAGAGAGAGCAGATTTACGCTTCCTCTGCCTCTTTGTTCTATTCAGGCCCTCAACAGGTTGGATGGGGCTGGCCTGTTTGTTCAGTTGATTAGAGTGCAGCCTTGTAACACTAAAGTCAAGGGTTTGGATCCCCTTACCGGTTAGCCACCCTGGAAAAAAAAAAAAAAAACAGGTTGGATGGTGCCCCTTCACATGGCTGAGGGTGATCTTCCATACTTAGTCTACTGACTCAAATGCTAATCTCTTCTGGAAACACCCTCACAGACACACCCAGAAATAATGTTTCCCCAGATATCTGGGCATCCTTTAGCCCAGTTGGGTTAATTTTATATTAACTGTCACAGACACCATCTTCCCACCTGACCTATGTCTCCCTGATACCCCCACCCCCACCCCAGAGAAAGCACTAGTAGGTAAGCAAAAGGGACTCTCTAGAATCCAGAATCTTCTCTATTCCTTGCCTCCCCTCCTCAGAAAAAGAAAAGACCTTGACTTGGCTTATTGATTTGCATCCCCACCTCCAAGGATGGGACTGGGCTGGGAGAGGAGTGGGCCTGAGAATTGGCCCATCCTCTGTGGTCGCCTTTCCATGGAGTGTGACTTTACCCAGGGTCTAATCTCTCTCTCAGGCCAAGACCAAGCTCAAGCCCAGGTAGGAGCCTATGTTGATGGATAGTTCAGTGTCCTCCAGTGCCTCTCCACTCCCCCCACTAGAGGATTGATTCCAGCTGGGCAACCCTGACTCCCAGCTCTGCCTGCCTCCCACCAGGTTTAGTCCAGGCCTGAGGGGCCTGAGACCCAAGATGGTGGTGAGGAGGGAAGGGCCAAAATAGGAGCAGGAATGGCCAGAGGGTCACATGGGCTCTAAGAGTGGCACTTTCCCTCCCCAAGTTCTAAGACTTACTCCAGCAGACCAGAGGTTGATGGAAAAATAAACAGTCAAGGAGAAAGCCACTCTGGATTTCATGTTCATACCTACTTGGCCTGTGACTCGGTTCCATCTACCCAACACACACACACACAGAACTGAGCTATGTCCAGCCTTAACGCTCATATGATCAACCATGGGAGGAAGCCAGTGCAGAGGGTTTTGGGGGAGTGCACAGCAGGAGGCTGGAATAGTCAGCTAGACAGGGATAGCAGGAACCATGTGGGCATTTTGGAGGGGGGTGAATGCACATGGAGGGCTGGAGGACAAGAGACAATAGAGAGGGAGATGAATTGAAGCAGAGGGTCAGCCAGAGGCTGAGGAGGGGCTGCCTCTAAAGGGAAGGACTTGGGCAATGAGCTGCTCTAGCAGAATCGCATGGTGATTGGGGACTCAGGCCATGAGTATAAAGTATACCCTGTCGAGTGAGGTGGACTGGCTCAGGCCTCCAAAGGCACCCCCCAGAAGGAAGCCAGGGGTCAGGAGTGCTCCAGGTATGCTTCCTTTTCCCTTTTGTTATTAAGTGGATGGGACAGGTGGGAGTTGGGCTGCCGATCCCAATTTTCTGCTGTCCCTCAAAAGGCTGGACTTACCCACTCTCTTCAAATTCAGTCATCCCCTGATGAGATCCACTCTCCCATACTAAGCTTTCCTACCTCCTCCCAAAGGTTTGGGGGAGAGGGATAGGGGTGGGAGACCAAAACAAGTCCTCTGGATCTTGCTCCAAAATCCTAAATCGGACAAGCTCAGGGTAAGAAGAGTCAAAGAGGTGATTGTGGCTTTCTGCCCATCTTTTATTGGCCTGAGCCTGACCTTATGACCTCTTGCCCTTTAATAGGATATAAAGTCAGAGGGGGTGGGACGGTGGGCATTTTGACCTTGGGACGCCTGCCCTTGTCTTTATCTATTCCCTGCCAGCTCTTGGTGCCCTTTGGAGGTTTATAGTCCTATAAATCGCAGAGTCCCATGCCAGGCTTGGAGCCTGCAACTATAAATAGGCACGAGGTAAACAAGGTGGCAGATGCAGGGGCTTGGGACAAGATAGAAAATCTGCCCCTCTTTGCCTGGGCAGGGGCCAAGGCACATCCGAGGAAAGGGATATCTTCCCTCCCTTCTCACCTCTCCTCGCCTGCCTGCTGACTTTTGGCTGCTTGAGTTCCGGGCTTCCAGTCTTTTCCCTCTAGGGATTATTCTCCAAGGCAGCTTTCTGCTCCAAGTTTCCCTGGTCACCTGCCCTATTTCATCTTGCCCTGAGTCAAGATGGGGCAGGGCATTGTCTTCATCATGCCCAGCATCTCCCACTCCCTCTCCCCAGCTGCTTCACACCCTGTCCCCCACTCCTCCCGCAAGTCTTCAGGAGGTATTGCCTCTGTCAACCACCAGTCTCCACCACTGGGGGTGCCCTGAGCTGCTCTTCTCCATCCTTATACCCAAGGCGATGCTAATATTTCTCAACTATAAAACTTTACTA
>NW_007738427.1:0-321 GCF_000696425.1 Galeopterus variegatus | reverse complement strand
ATGGCTTCCTTTGCCCTGCAGAAACAGGCTATCTACCTTTTAAAGGTCCATTCTCCTTTGAGCTCTACCTCTAACTGGCCTCTCACATAGGGAGAAGAAACAGGTTCTGAGTTGAATGAATGGTTGAAACTTATGTGGCTCTGTTTCCAGTACCTTCAATCCCCCACTTCCCCCTGTCCTCACTGATGGTTTACTGGGCAACTACCCCTGCAGAGATGACTTCCCAGAATCCCATCTTTATAAGGCCTGGAGGAGCGAGGGGTGTCCTTTCCAATGTGGGAAGCCATTTCCCTGGTTGCTCCTTCATTTTTCTTCCAAATG
>NW_007738426.1:0-44254 GCF_000696425.1 Galeopterus variegatus | reverse complement strand
GGGAAAAGGAAAAAAAAAAAAAAAAAAAAAAAAAAAAAAAAAAAAAAAACTTGTGGAAAAATATAATTGAAAGATAGTATGAATTTTTCTTTCTTTCTTTTTTTTTTTTGATAGATGGCCAGTAAAGGGACCCAAACCCTTGACCTTGGTGTTTTAACGCTGCGCTCTAACCAACTGACCTAATTGGCCAGCCCACTGTGAATTTTTCCGTGAACTTTTCTCTATATCTTGTTGGACTTAGTATGGGCAAGTCATTGTAGCCATTCTATCTCCATGTGGGATGGGTGCATGTGTCTGGGAGGCTTGGCATTGGGGAAGCTGACCTTCACCTATTTTGGGCTTGGATCTTGACTGGCAAAGGCCACAGGAGGTTATTAGGGCACGCTGCAGGACTTAAAACCAGTTCAGATGGAAGGGGTCAGTATGGTCATTTTCAAAGGTAGAACTGCCATACTTCCCCAGCCTTACTTTCCTTTCCTAGAATTTCCTTATAGAGTCATCTTCCTCTTACTGCCCTTCTAGTCCCTCAGGAAGTAGTCATTTATCCTCCTCTGAAGGATCACAATTCAGGACTCTGAGGGGCAGCTCGTCTATCATTCCATCTTTATGCCTGGTCCCAATTGTAGCTGCCCTAGCCTAAGGGAACCATCTTGGCCTTGGATGAAGGCGTGGGTCCTTCCCTCCTGCTTACCCTGCTTTGTGTCAGGCTTTGGAAGCTGGAGTGACTCCCTGTCCCTTCACTCTGCCAAGTCACAGCAAGTTAGCAGGGGGCAGGACCATAGCCCTGATTTTTGTCTATTCTTTGCAAACTGTAAAGCAATTTATATGCGATAGTTGCCTTAAATCCCTTTTCCCAGTCACCTTCAAGTTCCCTAGGACCAAACTGTAGATTATTAAGAAGGGGAAGAGAGTTTAGGATGGAGAGTGAGAGTGACAAGAAGATTTACTAAAGGTGTATCCAGGTGGAGCTAAGCTATGCCAGTAATTCTCAACCCTGGCTGCACATGAGAATTATCTGAGAGGTTTTTAAAAAGACCCATGCCATAGCCTGACCCCCACCCAATTGAATCAGGATCTTAGGTGATTCCAATGTGCAGCCAGGGTTGGGTGCCCCTGAACTAGACCATACATAAGATTTATGGTGGTTGGGTGGTAGGAGACTTATGGCTGAAGGACTCATCGAGTCTTCCCTTCCAGGCCCTGGGGGAGATGGTAGTGATTGTGGAGATGCCTGCTGCTGTGAAGGGAGGACCCTGTTGTTTTCCTCGCACTTTTTATTAGCTTTTGATCTTTGGCAAATCAAATCAGTGAACCTTTCTGGGCTTCATGTTCCCCAACTATAACATCAGGGGTTGAACTGGATATCCCCCAGAGCCTTTTCAGCTCTGTGCTTCCTTGACCTTTCAAGGTCAGTTCGGTTTCTCAAGTCTTTGTTGGTCCCTGGAAGAGGCAGGCTTTTCTGTGGCTGTTAGTGTGTTTTGATTTGCAAGGTAAATACTGCCCAGAGGAGTTGAGGTGTCAGGGTCAGAAGGACTGGAACCAGGCTGGATTCTGGAGATTGCTGCCCAGCCCTCGAACCTTGGAACCCAGTCAAGGCTTCTTTCTGCATCTTGCCTTTCCTGAAGGGAGATCCGGTCCTTAAGAGAGCTTTTTTTTTCTGCAGGTGGCAGCCACAGCAGCCTCAGGGACCTCAGCAAATATGGCCTCCTTCCCAGACTCGGATAATAGTTGGGTGCTTGCCGGCTCAGAGGTAGGAAGAGTGGGTTTGGGATGCACATGGAAGGGGGATCTCTGCAGGGCTGGGCTGCTTTCTGGCATTGGGGAAGTATTCCTGCTTTCTGTTAGAGGAACTCCAACGGTAGGGAGAAGATCAGGCCTCAGGAGTCAGGACTTGGACCATACCTTGAAGGAAGGGTACCAGTTGGGTAAGCTGAGAGAAGTAGGGAGGGAATGCTGGTGGGGAGACCAGCACGAGCAAAGGTCCTGAGGTGACAGTGTGAAAGCCATGTTGGGGGAGACTGTCGGATGAGGTGGAGACATGGCTCAGAGCCAGTGCTGGAGTGAGGTTGGGGGTAGAGTCTGGGAACCCCTGGAAGAGACCTGAGGGGCCTGGCTGAGGCATTCAGGCCTCATCCTGATGGAAAATCAGTTAAGGGCTTTGAGTTGGAGGATGTCAGGACAATCTGCCTTGGGCAGAGGGTGAAGCCACTGTGGGCTGTGTGGGAACAGGGAGAGAGAGTTTTGAAGTTTCTGCAGCAATCCAGGTAGCAGTTGGTGGGGCAGGAACCCAGGGGACTCTTGAGCTCCTGAAGCCATTAAGAAGAGAGGAGGGGGCGGCAGGATAGGGGACTTTAATGGCTGAAGAGGGGATGGTGAGAATTTGTCAAAGGGATCTTGGAAAGTTCCAATCCCCAGTGATTTGGTATAATAGAACCTCCAGGAGGAGAGAAGGTAAGGAGCTCAGTTTAGACATGTTGAGTTTGAGGTGCCCTTGAAGAGTCCAGTTGGAAGTGAAGAATTGACCTCAGGCATGACACTGGAACAGGTCACATGGACTGAGACTGGCTGGCAGAGGGGGAGGCGAGTTGGAGAAAGATGGGCACCATCCTCTCAATCAGAGCCCTGGCTTTCTGTTGGGGTACCTTTATTGATAGTTGGGGGACCTTGGACAAGCCATCTCATCTCTCTGTCCTGCCCTCTAAAACAGGAGTCATGATTCTTGCCTTTTAGGGGTGTCCATGAGAAAAAAAATGATTTGAAAATTGCAAAGAAACATACTAAGATCAAGAATCATTATTGGAGTGATCGCAGAAGCCATGGATGGGGTGGCAGGGAGTGGGCTTGCCGAGGGGGAGTCTGTAGGGGAAGGGGAGGCTGAGGCTGTGTGGCAGGGCTGGATGACCAGACCAAGAGCACCTTGGGAGATAGACAGACTGTTTGTGGCAAGGGGGAGTTGGGCTTCTGTGAGCAGCTGCTGGGAGACAGGTGTGTGGGGAGAGCATGTCAGGGTCCAGTAGGAAAGGGCAGAGCAGCTTGGGTTATATGAGTGGTTGGCCAGTTGTGAGGGCAGCTGCTGGCATACTCCTGGGAAACAGAACTTGGGCACGAGGGGACTTTGTTCTCTTGCCATCCTCCTACTCCCCAGCCAATAACTGGGTTGTTCATCTGTGGAGAGGGCAGTACTGATGATCTTGGGGGGAGGGAGACCTATGCTCTTGCCAGCTTCCCCTGAGGGGACGCCATTTGTATAGTGGTCCAGTGCCTCGGTCCAGTGGTGCTTCTTTAACAGAAGTCTGCCTCCTCATAGCAGTAAGTGAGTTTAGGGAATGTCCATCACTTTGTGCTGAGCTGAGACCCATTTTTGTATCAGCTCACTACTGGGTGTGTCATTTGTTGAGATGTGGATTGGAACCCCTGAGAGGTGTTGCTGGCCTAAGGACCCCACAGAGCACCATGCCCCTGGTTTTGTCCTGCTGTCCTTCCTCTGGAGCAGCCCTTCTGCCCACACCCCTTTCCCCAGAGCCTGCCTGTGGAGACCCTGGGCCCAGAAGCCAGGATGGACCCAGAATCTGAGGGAGTCCCCCAGGCCCTTTGGAGCCCCTCCAAGGCAGATGGTGGAGAATTAGCTGGGACCTTGGATGAAGAAGGTAATGGGCCCCTGCTGAGAGTGGGGGTGTAGCTATTCTACATATTCTGGAGTTTCCAAGTTTCCTCAGGGGAAGGGAGGCTGGTTAGTTTTATTTGCCTCATTAATATGAGTTTACAAATTCCTTCCCTCATTCCATCCTGGCTTTCTCCTGTCCTTTCCAATCTGGGAGGGGCCTGTGGAAGCCAGAGGGTTGTGTAGGAAGTTCAGTTGAGGGCAGTGGTTTTTCCTGGGCCTTTTCTCCCACCACAGGGACTGTCCTCCAGATTGAAAGTCCCCAGTCTTGTCCCGTTCCACCGGAGGAGACTGAGGCCAAGGTGAGGGACTTCAATGGGGAAAGGGAGGGAAGCAGGAGAGGGCCAGGAGCCTCTCACAGCCATGTCTGCATCAGGGCATCCTGGAAGGTGATGGTTGTGATATGGAGCCCCTTGGCCCAGGAGACACAGTGGTCCAGGGAGACTTGCAGGAGACCCCTGTAGTGACAGGCCTGGGACCGGACACACAGGACCTGGAAGACCAGAACTCTCCACAGAGCCTTCTCTCAGCCCCTAAAGCAGGTGAGACTGCTTCTCCTTGTCCCCTTCTAGAAGGTATGGGAGAGGGAGCAGCCATCACTACTGAACACATGCTGCAGTCCTGGGACTTAGCAGCTTGGTGCCCTCCTTCCTCACCACCAACCCTGAAGATACCGAGGCTCAGACAGGTTAAGTGACTTAGGCAAGGTCACACTGCTGGTAAGTGGCAGGACCCGCGTCTGGCTGACTCTTTCTTCTCTGCCATAGGTCTTCCTCCTTTCTTGCTTCTAGAATTCAACCCTCATTTCCAGAGTCCCTTCCTTGTGCTGGCTCTGGGCCTGGGAGGAGGGAAGGTGGGTGGCTCATGGCCAATGTAAGAGGCAGACCACACAGAGCCAAGGTGCAAATCAGACCCATGAGGGATGCAGAAAGGAGGTATGATTAAGTTGCTCCTGAAGGAAAGGGAGTAGCTCAGTCAGGGGACAGGTGGAGGGCAAGGGAGAGGCAGGGACAACTGGAGGTAACATTTGAGTGGAGCCTTGAGCACAGAGTAGGATTTTGGTAGGTAGGGCAGGAGAAGGAGAACATTCCAGGCAGAGGCTACAACATCGGCAAAGGGATGAGAACCACCTGTCCCATGCTAAGCAGGCTTCATCTGAGGCTTGTGGCAGAGGAGCATAGGAGTCTATCTCTGTTCAAGAGAGACAGACCTGAACTAAGGCAGGTACAGTGGGGGTTGTGAGCAGGGATGGACTGTTGAGATGTTCAAGTGTAGAACTGTCAAGTTGTCTGGGTGTGAGGTGAGGAGGGAGGGCTTAGGTTAGCTAGATGGCAGCAGTGGTGCCTTTCCCTGAGTTGGGGGAACACCAAAAAAGAGTCAGTTTGGAGGTCAGTGTGTTGAATGTTTGGTCCCCGAGGGACATCTGGAGGGGAGTGGCCAGTAAGCAGTCAGCATGCTGGCCTGCAGCTCTAGGGAGACCAGGTCAGGAGCTGCAGATTAGTGACACCTGTGCTGTAGGGGAAAGTCAGTGGTGTGGGTGAGATAGTTGTGACATAGTGAGGAGAGCAGAGAACCAGAAATTGTGCCAGGGAGGAAGAACCAGGGAGGGAGACTGAGGAGTGGCCAAGGTTCGGAGAGGACCCAGGAGGGTGGTAATAGCTGCAGGAGCTTGATGCCAGGCACACATTGGAGGAAGGAGGCTGCTTTTAGGATGGAAGTAGTTCTGGTAGTTTGTAGATTGAAAGGATTGGTCTCCTGCCTCCAGACTGGGCAGGGCCTGTCATCAATACCCAGGCAGAAGTGGGCAGGGTGTCCATGTTCCCCTCTTGGTGCCTTCCTCTACTTCCCCTCTCTCCCATTGTCCCTTCTCTCCAGTCACCCTGTCCCCATCCCTTCCCGTAGCTTGGATCAGGGCAGAGGACCATTGCTCCAGCAGTGGGGATGACACCGACATGGACATGGAGGGTCTGCGGAGACGGCGGGGCCGGGAGCCCAGCCTGCCTCAGCCTGAGGCACCCCGGAAGGTGGAGGACCAGGCTGGGGGAGAGTGCATGTGTAGGGAGCTGGGCATCTCCCTCAACATGTGCCTCGTCGGGGCCCTGGTTCTGCTGGGCCTGGGCATCCTTCTCTGCTCCGGTGAGTTGTACCTCCCCTGCTGGGGCCTGAGCCTCTACCCTGGCCCTGCCCTCCTGCCATGTTTTCACCTTACATCACCCCACCCCTCCCCTGAGGGCCTCACTGGATTCCTCTGTCTCCATCCTCAGGTGGCCTCTCAGACTCTGAGACTGGTGAGTGGGGAGGGTCCCTGGACTATGCTTATCTGTCATGGCGGTAGGGGGGTTCCTCTCAGTTAGGAGTAAGGGTTGCATATTTACTTCTCAGTTGTGGGCCTCATCAGCTGTTCAGGGTGACCCTTGGCCCGTTACCTCTCTGGACCTCTCAGCCATTGGACAGGTCCAGGACTGGAGGGGTGACTGTGGGGGTCTGAGGGTGGGTGGGTTGGGGGATGAGAGGGCTCTCTGTGCCTTGGGGTCAGTTTCAGGACTTCACTTTCCCACAGGGCCCATAGAGGAAGGGGAACTGCAGGTCTTACCGGACACTGGATCAGATGCTGAGTTGCTGGATGCTGTGGGGGATGGGCAGGTGTGTGTGAATGTCTCCATAGGTGTGTGGGGTTTGGTAGGGGAGAGCCTGGGCTGCCTGGGCTGTTGGGCAGCATGGGGTAACTGGCTTCTCTGCCCTTAGAATGGTCTAAGGCAGCAGCTGCAGGCCTCAGTGTCCCCTGACAGTGTTCCCAGCCTGCAGAACATGGGCCTTCTGCTGGACAAGCTGGCCAAGGAGAACCAGGACGTCAGGCTGCTGCAGGCCCAGCTGCAGGTAGGAATAGGCAGGAGGAGGCGGACTAGGCTAGTCCATCCTGGACCAGCTGTTAGTCCTAGTGTCTGCCCCAAAAAGGAGTTTCCCATATTCACCTGCACACCTTAACCCTCTCCCTTTCCTTCTGTAGTCAGGGCATCTTCCTTGTTCTCTACTTATGTCCTTCATGCTAAGGTGTAGGCCAGGGCTGGCATATCTGTTTCACATGGCATGTTACCTCTGACTGGTATGGTCTGCATGGAGCATTGTGTGGAGGACGATTTGAAGAACAAGCCCAGGCTTATGCCAAGGGCTGCAATCAATTAACAATTTCTGTTCTGGGTAGGGGAGGAGGAAATAGGGCCATGAGAGCCACATATTGGCTCTCCTTAGGTGAATCTAAGAAGTGTGTGTTTACATAAGGATATAGAAACCGAGGCCCGAGATGGAATTTGGGATTCCCAGAGTCTGGTCCAAGATGGGGATGGGGAGGAAGATGACAGCCAAATCTTCTGGGTGTCCAAAGCCAAAGAAGGGGCTTGGGCCACCTGCCACTGTAATGGAATGGAATTGGGGTCCTCATCCTGACAAGAACTCCTTGTGGTTTCCTCCGTCCCTAACCACATTCCAGGCCCAGAAGGAAGAGCTTCAGAGCCTGATGCACCAGCCCAAAGGGCTAGAGGAGGAGAATGCCCGGCTCCGGGGGGCCCTGCAGCAGGGTGAGGCCTCCCAGCGGGCCCTGGAGTCAGAGCTGCAGCAGCTGCGGGCCCGGCTCCAGGGACAGGAGGCCAACTGTGTCCAGGGCACAGATGGGGTGTGCCTCAACTGGGGCAGAGGCCTGCAGGGTGGCAAGACCCCCAAGGAGCAAGGTTCCAAGGGGCCAGAGCTAGACCCTGGCTTCCTAGAGCAGAAGGAGCAGCTGGAGGCTGAGGTCCAGGCATTAAGGCAAGAGTTAGAGAGGCAGCGGCAGCTGCTGTGGTCTGTACAACAGGACCTGGAGAGGAGCTTGCGGGATGCCACCCGAGGGGACCCGGCTCATGCTGGCCTGGCTGAGCTGGGCCACAGACTGGCCCAGAAGCTACAGAGCCTGGAGAACCGGGGCCAGAACCGTGGGATCCCTGCCAATGCCTCAGAGGCCTGGCATCAGAAGCCCCGCTTCCAGTATTCCAGGGAGTGGAGTGGAAAGGAAAAGTGGCAGGATGGGCACAGGGACCGGAAGGCTGACCATTGGAAGCATAAGAAGGAGGACTCTGACTTGGAAAGGAAGAAGAGCCATAGGGGTGAGGAGGACAGGGAGCTGGCAGGGAGGTGGAAGGAGGGCAAGCCAAGGGGAGAAGAGTGGGGCAGCAAGAAGGATGGCAAGCGAAAGGGCCCCAAGGAGCCCCCAGGGAAAAGTGGGAGCCCCCACTCCGGAGAAAGGCAGAGGCATCCTCGGCAGAGGGAAGGGGCTAAAGACAATCATGATCCCCTGCCACCCTGGGCAGAGCTGTTGAGGCACAAGTATCGGGCACCCCAGGGCTGCTCAGGTGTGGACGAGTGTGCCCGGCAGGAGGGCCTGACCTTCTTTGGCATGGAGTTAGCCCCAGTGCGGCAACAGGAGCTGGCCTCTCTGCTGAGAACATACCTGGCGCGGCTGCCCTGGGCTGGGCGGTTGACCAAGGAGCTACCTCTCTCACCTGCTTACTTTGGTGAGGATGGCATCTTCCGTCACGACCGCCTCTGCTTCCGGGACTTTGTGGATGCCTTGGAAGACAGCCTGGAGGAGGTGGCTGTGAGAGAGACAGGTGATGATGATGAAGTGGATGACTTTGAGGACTTCATCTTCAGCCACTTCTTTGGAGATAAAGCACTGAAGAGGTGGGAAGCTGTAGGAGAGTTGGGTCTCGGGGGTACAGGGGCAGCTGGGAGGGATGTGAGGCAAGGGCCCTGAGTGGTCAGCTGGAGGTCTTATCTCCACTTTTGGTCCCCAGCTGTCTTCCCTTTGAGAAGACATCCGGATACACTTCCTGTCTTCCCTTGAGGGCAGGAAGCTGCCTCTGCTCCCCTAGACTGGTCCTGAGGAGTCCCCTTTTGGGCTAGGGAAACTTTTTCCTCCCGTGTTGTCCTGCCCTGCCTGTACCTACAAAGCCCAGGGCATAAGAAAGATCCCCACTTTCCTGTCCCCCCACCTGGAGCCTTTATCTTCCCGTGTGCTTAGTGGCGGCTGCCTGAATCAGCTGTGTTAGGAGGAACAGGGTCCTCTCCTCAGGGAGCCCCTTCTCATCACATGGTGTTATCTCCTAAGGGCCTCTTCCTCCCCCTACTCCATGTCTCCCCACAGGTCAGGGAAGAAGGACAAACACTTGCGGATCCCCAGCATTGTGGGACCCAGGGAGGAGCACAGCCGCCACCACCACCGCGGCTGAGGCCCTGCGCCATCAGGGAATCGCCTTGGCCTGGGCCCAGTCCAAGATCCAGGCCTTAATGTAATCCTGGAGGCTGGTCCCAGACCGTTAAACTGGCATCTCCCTGACTTGTTTGGTGTCCTTGGATATTCTCCACAGAGGACAGCCAAATCACCCAGCCCTGCACTGATGCCACTTTTGCTAGAAAGGGCCTTAGCTGGACCTGCCTTGCAGTCTGTACAAATGTATGCACGTGCTCAGGGCCCTGGGACGTGGCCCTTGGCAGACTGATTGTGTTGTGCCAATGTGAAGAGGGGGATGGGAGAGCAGCCTGTTTTTTACGGGGAGGAAGGGATAGCATTCTGATACTGAAGCCAGAGAGCTTTCATCCTCTCTTGTGGGTGTATGCCCCCAGAGTGGGCCCCTTGGCTCTGTGTGCTAACTGGGCACCTCTTGGGATTAGACTAGACTTGCTGGCTGGAGGCCCAGCATGAGGACTTTCCCTAGGGTTTTATTAGATTTGGAAGCAGCTGTCCCCAGGGGGTAAAGTCCCCTTTTTATCCTTGCTTCTCACATGGCCTCACCTCCCTGTGTGAATTGTAGACTCATATCCCCCCAAAATGCTGGAGCCATGACATTGGTTGGGGGCCCTGTCACCTGGGATGGTTTCTCACAGGGGACACCCCACACTTACCACCTGTGTGGAGGGGTGCCAACCTTGGCACTGGTACTCTCCCCCTTCTCCCATATGCCCTTTTCCCCTTGCCTTGCCCTCCCAACAAATCCTATGCCCTCTGGGCTGGAACTTCCGTATTTTGCTCACAACTGCCTTAGCTGCACCCCTGGGAGATACAGAAAAATGAGTGTGGGTTTTGGAGTCTGAGCCTTGGGCTCAAATCCAGGCTGAGTTAATCTCTGGGATCCTTGGTTTTCATATTCTCAAAAAAAGGGATTGAAGGGCTGGGGAAGAGATTAAATAAAGCAATGTAAGCAAGATGCCTGTTCTATTTTTGGCACTCAAAAGTTATTGCCTTCTTTAGAGCAGGGTGTGGAGGAGGGAAGAGAGAACCCTGACCCCACCCAGGCTTCTGGGGTTGGGGAGGTGAGGGAGCCACTAGGTGGCACTCTGGCTCCACATTTGCTCCAGGCTTTGCCCCCGTCCCCACTCCCCCAACTGCACACTGCCCCCAAATCTTAGATCCCACTGCACTGACTTCGGGGTCTGCTCCACTGGCTAGCTCTCCCAAGAAGACCTAGACTTCCCTTGGCTACTCTTTAGGAAGTCCTTCCTGAGATCTAACCTCAGTCCCTTTGGCAGCACACTGGGTTTTTTGACAACCCGGGGAATCCAGCAAGGGCAGGAGGCAGAATAATGTGATGTGACTGCTCAGGCCAGGTCGGAGGAGTGTTATCACGTAAGGAGGGGAGGGACTACAGGCTCCAGAAGGGTACTGTAACAGATTTCTGTATTATGTAGCAAGTGCTTATGTAACACAGTTCGAGGGTTTTAGGTGTATTAGCTCATTTAATTCAGGGGTGAGTGGGATGGGGGCAGGGCAGGCTGGGTATGGGACAGCAGACATTTATAAAGTCTATTGTGTACCAGAAACAGGCACTGGGAATGCAGATGTGCCTTAAAAGCTTAAGTCCCTGCAAGCGGGACTACAGTTAGACCTAAGGAAGAACTTTTGGGCAGAAGGTCAGTAATAGGGCCTGGGGGATTTAGGAAGGAGTCTTTTATTTCAGGAGTGGGGTTTGAGAGGAGCAAATACAGGTTGGCCCAAGGCCAGGGCTTGGATGTGGCATGCAGGCTCTGTGGGCCACAGTTCCTCATGAGGAAGCCTAGCTTTACCCTGTTCACATTGCTTGCCTTCTGCAGGTGCTTAAAATTCTTGTTGCCTGGACAGCTGACTGGTAAACCTGAGTTGCTGAGAGATTCAGGCCAGAAGGTAGGCAGGATTCCGTGTGTTGGGGTAGGGACTGGGCCTAGGGAAGGGGATGCCAAGAGGAAGGCTGCAAACTGGCCTCCCTGAGTTCTCATAGGGGGTTGACTCTCACTCTGGCCTCTTAGGGCTTCTCAGTTTCATTTCTAGGGCCCATTTCCTTCATTTGCATAATGAACTCTCAGGGAGGCTGGGAGGTTCCCCCAAACCCCCTCTTCCTTACCCACTCAGGAAGTAGATATGCTGAGCTGGAAGTTTCTGAAACTGCTAAATCAGGGAGAAAAAGAGAGCCATGAACCCAAGGGATATGTTGGGGAGGGCCAGGATACCAGGGACATTGGCCGCTCTGATCACCCTCTCTGGGGTGCCCTTGGGAAGTGATCTTCACACCCATCATAGGTCACGGGGCCCATCTCCCCATCACAGCCATGCACCATTGGTGAAGAGGGAGGACCCCAGATTCCAGATCCTGGGATGCTCTCTCTTTTTTTTTTTTTTTGTCTTTTGTCTTTTTCCATGTCCGGCAACGGATCGCAACCCTCAGTGTTGCCCCCGTACCGGACCGGGGACCGGCAACGGGATTGCAACCCTCGGTGCTGCTCCCGCGCCTCGCCCAGCCAGTGAGCGGGAGCCGGTCTGCATGTGGGATCCGAACCCTCGGACAGGAGCGCCGCCGCGCTTCCCAAGCGGCGCACCATCCAGTGCGCCACCGGGCCGGCCCCTGGGATGCTCTCTTAACCGTGGGGCCAGCGTGTGCAGATGAGAAGTCAAGGGAGGCTGGAGCCAGGTGACAGCACT
Source organism: Galeopterus variegatus (assembly GCF_000696425.1). Taxonomy (NCBI): domain Eukaryota; kingdom Metazoa; phylum Chordata; class Mammalia; order Dermoptera; family Cynocephalidae; genus Galeopterus; species Galeopterus variegatus. Next base: position 32,612 of record NW_007738426.1, on the reverse strand, counting down.
GCCTACTTTCCACAGGAGTTAGGGACAGCTCCCGGACCCTACAGCATGTCCCTGTTTGTCCTCCCTGGGTTGGGCTATTCCAGTTTAAGCATGTGGCATTTTTAGTGTCTGGCTTTCTGCCATTTCCTCTGGGAGCTCCCCGAGCTTGCCCAGGAAGGGGCCTGTTGCCCTAAGAGCTCAGCTCTGGGGTGCCTTGGGGGAATCCCTGGAGTTAGGGCTAGCCTCCTTGGGCCTTCCACTCGCAAATGGAAAAATTTTATTTCCTCTGGCCAGCCCCCAAAATTCATATCCCAGCCATCCCCCCATCCTCCATTCTTCCCTCCAATCACTGCCTCATTCTTCAGCCCTCACCCCTGCCCAGCCTCCTCCAGCCACCCTTTCCCTGGTGCCCTCAGCTTAGCCTTCTGTCACCAATGCCCCCTCTGGCCCCTTACCTCCTCCAGAATCTCCCCTGTCCTTCCTGCCTCCCCAGGACCTCCAGGCCCCAGTCTTTCCCCACTGCCTTCCACTTCCACCTGTCCTGTGGCGACAGGCGTGGTGGGGTGGTGGTGGAGGATCACCTTCAGGCCTGACCATCCCCATTAGCTCCTGGAGGGTCCAGATGTATGTGCTCCTTTTGAGAGCCAGTCCTCGCCTCCTCTCCAGGGCCCAAGGACAGACACTGGACTGGCTGGCTGTTGCCATAGGAACCTCCCAGGGCCACCTTGATGCAGGAATGTCTCTTCATCTGGCCTTGTTCTGGGCCACAGATGTTTCAGGCCCCTTCTCATGCTTACAGCAGGGCTCTGGTAGAGACTCTGCAGGGTGGGGATGGGGGCTATTGCCCTAAACCCAGACAACAGATCCTTCTCCTCCCTGCTTCACCACACAGCTGCCTGAGCCACATAAACCCCTTGTCAGCCACTTCAGAATTTTGTCTGAGGGGCCCGGCCCGTGGCTCACTCGGGAGAGTGTGGTGCTGATAACACCAAGGCCATGGGTTCGGATCCTATATAGGGATGGCTGGTTAGCTCACTGGCTGAGCGTGGTGCTGACAACACCAAGTCAAGGGTTGGTGTTGACCCCTTAACGGTCATCTTTAAAAAAAAAAAAAAAAAAGAATTTTGTCTGAGTTCCCTATTCCTCCCCTCATAGGCCTCCCTTAAGGTTGCTGCCATCTCTTTGGTAGCCTCTGGCTCCCAGCATAGGTGTCTGCCCACTCCTAAATGGTTTGATGTAGAACCAAAGCAGACCCTGTCTCCACTCCCCTGTTCTTTATCCTGGGCTGGGTGGGGCCCAGCTTAGGTCTTCTAACTAGAGCTTTGGCCTGAGCAAGGTTTGAGGTCAGAAAACCCAGAGTGTCAGGGGTCCACAATGCCCGCCTGTGGGCCTTGAGCAAGGTGCGCCTCCTTGCTTAGGGCTTAGCTTTCTCCTCATTAAAGGGGAGGCTATAGAGTCCCCTCTTTATAGGTTGTTGTGAGGATTGTGAGTCACTGTAAGGTTAATGAAAAGGCTTTGCAAATAGTAGAGTACTATTAAAATAGTAGTTATTTTTATTTTTTCTTTTTACATACCTGTTATTGCTAAATAGTGGTTGTTTTTCTTTTGCTTAATCTCTAAGGGGGAATCTGGGAGCATCTGGGAGCTAGTGTTAAGGGAGGAGAGGGTGTTGGTTCCCAAACATGTAGCAGGAGCTGGCAGGGAAAAGATGCTAACTAGCATTTAAGTCTCAACACTGTGCTGGGTGCTGTAGGGCTCTCAACCTTGCCCCGGAGGCTCACTGGACTACTTAAACACGAAGCAGAATTTTAATAGTACTCTCTTAATGGTGCCAGGAGGAGTTTGCCAACTGGATGAAGAGGTAGGAGGCGGTGGCCTTTGAGTTCGATCTTGAAGGGTAATAGGATTATAGTAATGGGGGAGGGGATTTCAAGCTGCGAGAAGGTGAGGCCTGAGGAGAAGGTGGAACAGCCAGTGGTCAGATGGTTCACAGGAGCAAATTCTCCCACAGGCCTGCCTGCAGGACTGAGTGGGAACTTCACTATGGAAATGGGGAGGGGTACCACTGAAGGCATTTGAGGGATGTGGGGCACCTGTATGAAGAAGATACACATGGGTGCAGCATAGCTGGCAGCCAGAATGATGGAGTGGAGAGATGTGAAACTGGAGATAGGGAGGGATCAGCGAACAGCCCAGAAGAGAGAAGGCAGGGGCCTGATTTAGAGCAGTGAATTAGAATGGACTGGCCTTAGATGGGAGGGGGCCAGGGGAGAGGGAGGAGTCAAGGACACACTCAGACTCCCAGCCTTGTGATAGGACACCCTCATGCAATGCTGGGAGAGGGGGAGGAAAGGCCAAAGCTGGTTTTGTAGGAGGTGGGTAGTCGGGGGAGGGGGGTAGAGAAGGAGGCTTGATTTTGTGGGATATGGGCCGAGGGATAGGGCCAACCAATTGGCAGATCACCTCTCTGCTCCCCCAGTGCATACCCCTGCCTCCTAGGCCTTGCTCTTCCCTCCCCACCTTCTCTCCAGGGCAGGACCCCTTTGCAGAAGTTCGTACCAGCATGGGACACTTACCTTTACCGAGCCTGAGGGGAGGCACCCAAGGGAGGGAAGTGACTTTACCCACTGAGGTCATCACTGAAACCCTGTTCAAAGTCAAAGGGATGGATCGTCTGGCTGGGGCAGGACAGGCAGAAAGCTGAAGCCACATGCTGTGGAGAGGAAAGTGCTAGACGGCCCTCTTCAGAAGGTCTGTCACCCAGGGGTCAAATGCTGGCCATCAATGCTTGCTCATCTGGAATGTGGCCATTGGCCCTCCCTGAGACAGCTTTGTGGGGAGGGACTAGTGCAGAAACAGTGATATGAGGCCTCTCATTTGCATAGGGCCATAGTAACTTCTCAAAGCACTTCTATGTCTTTTATCTCACTAAGAAGTAGACTTTGGAGAAGGAATATCTCTATTTAACAGATTAGGTGACTTGCCTAAAATCACATCATAGCTAAACAGTGTCAGTGGGAAAAGACTGGCCCTAGGCAGCTCCTAGGACACTGGCAGGTGGATATTTGAAACGTGGGTACTGCTGCTCCCTCTCCGCCCCCCCAGCTGACTCAGAAGTTGGCAGCAATATCTGAGCTCCCTCTGTGTTCTCTTTAGCTGATTCCTGCCTGAGTCTATGTGCTCCATCCACCCCCCCACCTCAGCTACCTGAGCACCTGGCCCTGGAGGCACTTCCTCTCTGGCCACCAGCTGCCACCTCATTGGTCCCAGCTTGTGGGTAGGAGAAGGGCAGCTGTGGAAGGGTCTTTTTTGAGCATCAGTCCCGCCTCTTGTTGTTCAGAGGTGGAAACTGAGGCCCACAGAGGGAAGTGACATGTCCAAGCTCACAAAGCTTGCTAGGGACAGAGTGGAGACCAGAGCCCAGGGTTGCTGACCTCTGGCTGAGAGTCCTCTCTGTTCCTCTTTCCTCCCCTCCCTTCACCTCCTTTCTCTGGCCCTTTGAGCTTGGAATTTAGGCTCTGAAGCAAGGTCTGGAGTAGCTGCTTACTACAAGTCAGGTTCTTCCTCATCCTGTCCCTGAGCAGTGACTTCACTCATGGCTCCCTCTGCAGAAATGTCTGGTGGTGGCCACAGGGGGGCAGCAGGAGGAGGGCTGGGAGGCTAAGTGCCTGGGATGGAGGGAGGGAGGAAAGGGCCTCAAGGAGCTGCCTTTGGAGCTTGAGCAACTGGATATGGGGTTAGGAGAGCTTATCCTTGAGGACACCCACAAAGAGCTCTGCTAGCCTCAGGGGTGAAGTCTTGGCCTCACAACTTTCTCCCAAAGAGCCCTTCATTCATTTGTTCACTCATTTATTCATCAGTCACTTATGGGGCACTCACCCTGGGCCATGCCAGCAACTGCTTAAAGTGTTAAGTACAGTGCTAGGGAGAGAAACACAGGGAAGGAGCTACTACTTTAGCCTGTGGGGGCCGGGCCTGCTGTGTCTAGCAGGCTGTCCTGGCCTGGAAGACATCTGGCTTTGGAACTAGACAGACCTGGCTTCACCACTTAGAACTCCTGACTTTGAAGCAAATCTTTCAATCTCCTTTTTTTTTAAAAAAAAAATAAGATGACCAGTAAGAAGATCTTAACCCTTGACTTGGTGTTGTCAGCACCACACTCTCCCAAGTGAGCCATGGGCCGGTCCTCAATCTCCTTTTTTGATTAAGTGAGAAAAGCTCTGGCACATAGTAAGTACTCAATAAATGTGAACTATTAGCTATCTGGGGGGAGAGACATGAATAAATTGATAATTATAGTATAGAATAAGATACTATGATGTGGATAACACAGGGTATATCAGGAGCATAGAAAATGGGTATTTAAGTCAGACTAGTGAGAGAGAAGTCAGGGAAGGGTCCCTGGAGGACAAGCTAGGTGTTGAAATACATGTAGGTGTTTGTTACACACAAAAAAGATGAGAAGGGTGTTTCAGGCAAAGGACATGACATGAGGAAGGATTGTTTGAGCCATTTTCTTTTCTTTTCTATTTTTTTTTTTAAAAAGGTGACCGGTAAGGGGATCTTAACCCTTGACTTGGTGTTGTCAGCACCACGCTCTCCCAAGTGAGCTAACTGGCCATCCCTATATGGGATCCGAACCCATGGCCTTGGTGTTATCAGCACCACACTCTCTCGAGTGAGCCACGGGCCTGCCCAAGCCATTTTCTTTATATCAACCTTCCCTCTCCAGTTTTGGAATAAAGACTTTCAGTACTCCATTTTTAAGCTGTCTTGTAACTATTTCCCACTAGAATGAATGCTCATTGAGAGCAAATTCTGTTTTGTTCACTGTTGTGTCTCTAGCAGTACCAGGTACATTTTAGATATTTATGTACATGTTGAATGAATGAATGAATGAATAAATGAATAGACATCTTCAGTCAGGTCCCCAAAGACTCAGCCTCCCCTTCTCTTTCCCTGTCATGTGACTTTTTCTTCTTCTTTTTTTTTTTGCTGCTGGCCGGTATGGGATCTGAACTATTAATCTTGGTGTTAACAATGTTATATTACTTCCTTACAATTCCCACCCCATTCTATCCCTTGTCTTCCAGACTCCATTGCCTCTGGAGCAATGGTTATTTTTTTATTTTTTATTTATTTTTTTGTCTTTTTCCGTGTCCGGCAACGGATCGCAACCCTCAGTGTCGCCCCCGTACCGGACTGGGGACCGGCAACGGGATCGCCACCCTCGGGGTCGCTCCCGTGCCTCGCTCAGCCAGTGAGCGGGAACCGGTCTGCATGTGGGATCCGAACCCTCGGGCGGGAGCGCCGCTGCGCTTCCCAAGCGGCGCACTATCCAGTGCGCCACCGGGCCGGCCCTGGAGCAATGGTTATCAAACTCAAGAGGACTGATTAGAAACCACATTTACAGTTACAAGCACTGGCAGAGGGGAATGCCTGGGTCAGCTGGGCATTGGCCAGGGGAAATAAACTGGAATCAGAAGCATGGAGTTGAAGCAAGGGCAGTTGGTGGTGTTACTGAGCCAGAATGGATGGCATTTGGTTCCACTATCATATAGGCTTGCCCTGGGGGGGTTAACCTTGGTACCCCCTTACTCAGGGCTCCTCCACCTGGGCAGGGTTTGGAGGGGCACTGACAAGGTACAGCTGCCCCCTCTTCTAGGCTCTGCAGAGCTGATGAGGTAGTCCCCTGCAGGCTCAAACTGTCTCTGTTAATACAGTGAGGAGTATTCCTTTAAATAGGCTGCGATTTGACTTCCATGCTGTCCTCTCGGTTAATGAGGCAAACCTCTCTTTTTTATTTTTATTTTTTTATTTTATTTATTTATTTATTTATTTTTTAAAAAAAGATGACCGGTAAGGGGATCTTAACCCTTGACTTGGTGTTGTCAGCACCACGCCCAGCCAGCGAGCGAACCGGCCATCCCTACATGGGATCCGAACCCGGGGCCTTGGTGTCATCAGCACCGCACTCTCCCGAGTGAGCCACCGGGCCAGCCCAAACCTCTCTTTTTTAAATGGGCTGCCCCTTTAGTGGAGATTGACTCTCAGGGGTAATTGTGTTCCTGAGTTCTGCAAGCACCTCTCTGTTGTCCTAGGCCAGCACCAGCTTCCTCAAGCATCATCTTCCTGAAACTCCCATGAGGCAGTGGTGTCAGACACCCCTGGCTCTCAATCTATATCCCCAAGGACTGTGGCCACTCCCTTCTCCCTGTTGTTGCTGCTTCTGTCAGACAGTCCTTCTCCTTCCCTCTTTCCTGCCTCCCCTTCACCAGCATCCAGCCTTCATATAGTGCCTTATACTTGTGCAGCGCTCTACAGCTTACAGACACTTTCCACACATTAACTTGTTTGACGTTCGTCTTGGTGGTGGAAGGAAGGCAGAGCAGATTTATATAATATAGTTTTATGGGTTAGTGGTGGACTTGGGAGGGAAGCACTGCTTTGGGCAATATTTGAACAAGTGACCTTGAAGGGTTGAGTATGTGAATTTGCAGGTTGAACAGCTTTTGGTGATGAGAAAGCCCAGGGTGTGTCCACAGGAGCTGGTGTCTGAGGAGGAGAGAAGGAAAAAGGCTTTGAACAGCCGAGGCCAAGGAATTGAGCAGCAGGGTGGTGGATGGGGGACAGTAAAGTCACTGAGAATGATGACAGGAACTGGGTGGAGGAGACTGGCAGCCAGTGGCTAACTCTCAGCAAGAGAATGAACCATCAGATTGATGGTTGTCAATGCTGAGGAGGGGAAAAGTGCAGCCCAGTGAGCCTTAGAGGAGTCAGTTTTTTAAGAGGCAGAGAGAGCAATGGTCTGGAAACGGTGATGGGGAGGGAAGGAGGGAGGGAGACCACAGACTCAAAGTCTATGCTGAGGTAAAAGGGCTGGGGGAGAATAAAAAGTCTCCATGTGAAAGGGCAGTCAGATCAGTTGAGACAGGCCGCAGGAGGGAAACTTCTGAGAAGAGGCTAGGATATGGGGGAAGTTTTCTGATCACTGACTGGGAATTCTAGGGAGCTTGATTCCAGGGTTGGGGAGGGAGGAATGGGGGAGATAGGCTGGGTCAGGTGAGGGAAGAGACTGTGGGAGGAAGTTCTGACTCCTTTCCTAGTGGTGACTCAAGTAAGCAGGAAAGTGAGAGTGGAGTTATTCTACCCTACTCTCTGCTGGCAGAGTTGAGATTTGGGCTTTCAGTGGAGTCCTAGATAAATGTTTACTGAAGACCAGATGGGAAATCTGATCCTGTGTTGAATTAAAAACTAAAATCACAAGGTGCTAAGAATAAATAACCCCTTACATTTGAAGAGTACTTTAGAACAGAGTAAGTTCTAAAGTATTTTATTGTACTTTATCACATATTTTCTTCATTTCCTTTTTACTGTAACCATGTGAGGTGGGCATTATCAATGGTAAACTTGGGAGTGACTTGCTGAAGGTCACATTCCTGCAAAGTGTGAAAGCTCTTTCCACTCTGTGCTGAATTCTAAGTGCACTGATGAGTGCAGTACTTTCTTCATTGCTTAGAAAAAAAAAAAAAAAAAAAAACCCCTAAGTTCATTTTTTTTGCATCTGACCCCTTTTTTTGCCTTTTTTTAAATTTCAAAAAATTAATTTTTTGAAATTTAAAAAAAGGCAAAAAAAGGGGTCAGATGCAAAAAAAATGAACTTAGGGGCTTTTTTTTTTTTTTTAAAAAAAAAAAAAAAAAAAAAAGACCCTAAGTTCATTCTTTTTGCATCTGACCACTCTTTGTGCCTCTTTTCAATATTCAGAGAATTAATCATTTCTCCTAAATTAGGTGTCTACAATTCACTTTTTCTCTTTACACGACTTTGTAGTCCTATAAAATGGAGGCAGTAATAGGTTGCAGGCTCTGTTCTGACAAACTCAGAAAAATGTAGGGCAGCGACATAGCCAAAGACAACTCCACTTACTCAACTGGGACTGGGTGTCAGCTGCTGTGGGCAGAGGCAGAATTAGGAATTCAGGGAAGGAACTGATCACCACCTTTAATCCCGCCTCTCCAACTCCTGGATGGGAGCTGGACTGCAGACAAAACTGGGTAATCTCGTCCAGAGTGGCTTCAAAGCCCCCTTTTAACTTTTGTTATTGATATCACCCACGCCATTCGAAGCTCTCTAGCCTCCGGAAACCTTTGGAGAGAAGGCTGCGGCTAGAAAAGGATGAAAGGTTTCTCGCTGGGCTTATAGGGCAAATCTTAGCGGCTTCTTCAGTTATAAAACCTGACAATAATATAGCGCGTGTTGGACTAAGTCACGCCCTCATGGTGACGTCACCAGACAACCCTATAGAATCATCGCCTCGTTACGTCTGCAGAAAGATCCATTTTTACTGTGGGGGAAATTAAGATTTGCTTTAGCACATGCATTATAATGCACAAATAAACAGGCAGTTTGAAAACGTCTTCAACATTACCACTTTGGCTGTTTTTTTTAGTAATGTTTGCAGGGTTGAATGGAGGGTAATGTGAGGTTCACCTTAGGAAATTTTAAGACGTCATCTCCCTTAGAGGGGAGTGGTTGCATCCAGTTGGTCCCGCGGTGTCAGTTAAGAAGGCGGGGCTGTGACGTAAGATTCTGGGCGGGGCTGGACTGTTCTAACTGAGTAGTGTAGGGGAGCCTCTCTAGGGAAGAAGGCTGCACTGAGAATAAACTTGTTTCTCCGTCTTTCGGTATTTGCTTAGGCGTGAATTAACATGTACAGAGCACATGTGCGGGCTGTCAGTCTTCTCCACAGCTGTGGAGAAGAGAGGGCTCAATCCCTCTTTGTGGCCGCTCCATCTAGTGGCCACGTCCATTTCGTGACGGGTGGCCCGATTTAAGGGGTGGGGAGAAGTGTCAGCTTTAGGAATCGCAAACCCTGGCGGCCCCATGGCTCCCCTGCGAAGCTCCCCGCGGCTGGTGCTGCTGTTCAGCGGGAAGAGGAAATCTGGGAAGGACTTTGTGACCGAGGCGCTGCAGACCAGGTGTCCGTGGGGCGGGGAAGGAGGAAGGGGAGCTCTCCGCATCACGTGACACGAGGGGCGTGTTTGGGTGTGATGGACTGTGCTTTGGGGTAAGGGTCCTACGGTTGCAGGTCAGGAGGAGCACTGGGCGGGAGAAGGTGGAGGATTGTCACTATCACGTAAAACTGCAGTCTACACACGTCTGCTTCAAAGAACCAGGTGACCACCTCTCCAAAGACCTGAAGCTGTAGGTCTCTCTCTCCAAGAGGCGTTAATAACAGTGACTACAAAGGCACTTCCTGTATAACATTCCTAATCCTCCTGACACAGATGAGGAAAACGAGGCGTAGATAAGGGATTTGTCTAAAACCACACCCCAGTGTGTCTAATTCCAAAGACAGGATCCTTGCCCAGCACAGCACCTAATAGTTGGGGTTTATTGAGCCTTTATTATGTGCCCGGCACTGTGTGTACATATTATCTAATTTACTCCTCATAACCTCTTTGTTAGTTATTGTGTGATATTATTTACATCTCCATTTCACAGATAAAGAAGCTGAGGCTCTGAAAGTTAAAAACAAACAAAAGACTTGCCAGGGTCACAAAGCAGGTGGCCAATCCAGGATTCAAGTTCAGCTTTGTCTTGCTCCACAGACTGGGTTCTTTTTGCTTTACTTCACGTCCTTTCCGAATAATAATAATACTTTTAGCTCAGTGTTTTCTTTTGAAGCAAGGTATTCTGTGTGGGAGCATTTTTGCTGGGACATGGCTAGAAGAGCAGAGGAGCAGGGAAAAAATGGAGTGGGACTCCTCTCCTCTTGAAGGCCTGTGTGATGGGGTACCAGGAGGCTGCTTTTGGGTACCACAGGGGTTCCAAGGGGTTGTGGGGGAGCCCAGGGCAGAAGTCACCACCTGAATCTTTCACCACCAAGTATCTCACCACCTTTTCTTAAGTTACATCTCTCCTTACCCCCAAACACAGAAGTCAAATAGTGGTCAGAAGCACAGGCTCTGGAATTAGGCTGCTGAGATTCAAATTCCTTATTAGTGTGTGGTCTCGTATCCACTCTGTGCCTTGGTTTTGTCATCTGTAAAATGGGGATGTTAATAGGGTGGTTGTAAGGATTAAATGAGACAGTGCATGTGAAGGGCTTAGGACAATTCTTAGCACCTAGGCTCAGGAACGAAATGTTGTCTGCTTTTATTTTACTGATATTGGCTTCAGTGCTTACAGTGTTTCTTTGTATGAGTCTGTCCTCCTTTCTCAACCTGTTTCCTCATCTGAAACATGGAAATATAAACTCTTACCTTACCATGTTGGCCAGGGCAGGAATCATGACTCTTATTCACATTTGTGTCACCTGGGTTAAATATAGTACCCACTAAATGTTTGGGTAAGTGAACTGAATAACTGAATGAAGGAATTATTTATGTTGTGGTGACCAAGTCATTTGAGACTGTGATACCCCTGGCTATGAGAGAAAGTAGTTCAGGGTTCAAGAAGTAACCTAATCTAGCCAGAATATCACCAGGTCTGGATGTTCACACTGTAATTATAATTTTATAGGCTTTGCCTGTTAGTTTCAGGATCTTTTATATTCATTTGACTTTCATAATAATCCTGTATGGGAGACAGAACAGAAACTGTTTTCTCCATTTTATAGTTGAGGAAATAGGATCAGGGCAGTTGAGGCCTGCCAGGTCACATAAATACCAGCAGTAGAAATGGGACTCCTCTTCCAGGGCCAGGAAGCTGCTGGAGGGTCTCAGTTCATGGGATTCTGGTTTCCCTGTCCCACAGACTTGGAGCTGATGTCTGTGCTGTCCTCCGGCTCTCTGGTCCACTCAAGAAGCAGTACGCTCAGGTAGGTAGTGGCTGTGTGGCATCTCGTAGGCTGAGAGGACCTGGCTCCTGGGCTTTGGAGCTATGGCTGCCACTTGAGTCACTGGCACAGTCCCTGTGACTGTTGCTGGCAGGGTGGTGGCCACCTCTTAGTATTTTGTGGGTGGGCCTTGTGGGGGCATTTTCAGCTTAAGCTTCTTTCCCAGGAGCCTCACTCACTCCAGGCTACCTCACCAGGGCATGTTCAAGAAAGTGTGTCTAGGAAAAGCTGTAGACACTTGAGGCGGCAGCTCTGATGCCATGTGATGAGTAAGGATCTGTACACGTCCCCTTACTAAAAAGATATGACACCTCACATCACCTTCCCCAAAGCTGGCCTGACAAAAGGCCTGGAATTCTGCCCTTAGAAATCCAGTCATGGGAGTTGTCAAGATATATTGTTAAATGAAAAAACAAACAGACAAAAAAAGATATAGAACAGTGTGTAGAGAATACTACATTTGTATAAAACTGAAAAGGAAATCTGGGAAGGACTTTGTAACCAAGAATTACTGCCCAGGAAAGATACGTAAGAGACTGCACCGTTGATTGCCTCTGGTGAGAGATTTTTCACTGTAAATGAATGGGTATCTTTTGGATTCTGAACCATGTTGATTAAAAAAATTAGGATTGTTAAAATAGGATTTAAAAAAAACAAATAGGAACTCTCAGAATCTAGACGTCAGAAAGGGAGACTGGAGGGTGAGATCAGCTTCCCACACAGCGAAGAGCCCGCTGGTCACCTACATTTTGGCCCTAGGTGCACCCTTCCAGGGACTTGTGCTCATGGCCACTCAGTCAGTTGGCCTGAATCTGGCCACTGGGGCCACCCAAAATGAATTTGTGCCCTCTTCTATACGACAGCCCTACCTCCATGGGAAACATTGTCCTGTTCCATTGGGTGTTCTCTCACCAGCTGAGCAGACCCATTCAGAGGGTGGCAGATGGAGGGATCCTGGGGATAACCAGGTTCAGTTATTTTCAAATTTTTTTTTTTTTAAAAGATGACCAGTAAGGGGATCTTAACCCTTGACTTAGTGTTGTCAGCACCATGCTCAGCCAGTGAGCCAACCGGCCATCTCTATATAGGATCCAAACCCATGGCCTTAGTGTTATCAGCACGGCACTCTCCCGAGTGAGCCACGAGCCGGCCCTGGTTTTCAAACTTTTTTAGCAGGAACCTTTCCTAAATGAAATTGGATGCAGGGGCCGGCCCATGGCTCACTTGGGAGAGAGTGTGGTGCTGATAACACCAAGGCCACGGGTTTGGATCCCTGTATAGGGATGGCCGGTTGCTCACTTGGGAGAGCGTGGTGCTGACAACACCAAATCAAGGGTTAAGATCCCTTTACTGGTCATCTTTTTTAAAAAAAAAAAAAGAAAGAAAGAAATTGAATGCAGAAGTTCCTTGTATCCAAGAGACAGACTGGGAGAGACTCTGATTGGGAGGGAGGGGGAGTAGGAAGAGGGCAAAATGGGAGGTACTCAGTCTTCCCAGTGGGGCTGGGCACTTTAGAAGTCCTACAGGGAGCAGTTTCAAAACCACTGATCTACTTCCAAAGTTCTCAGATCAGGCCCTGCTCTAGACCTATTGAGCCAGGCTGGGTGGGAGTGGGGGACAGGGTAGGAGGGTGAAGGGGAGGAAGGGGCAGGAGTTTGCTTTTTTTTTTTTTTTTTAAAGATGACCGGTAAGGGGATCTGAACCCGTGGCCTTGGTGTTGTCAGCACCACACTCTCCCGAGTGAGCCACGGGCCAGCCCAAGTTTGCCTTTTTTTTGCAGCTGGCCAGCGTGGGGATCCAAACCCTTGACCTTGGTGTTATATAACACCGTGCTCTAACCAATTGAGCTAAGTGTGCGTTTTTAAAACCTCGCTAGGAGACTCCGATAGGCCAGTCTGCCCTTGCTGTTTGGAAGTCCAGCACTACTCCATTCCCACTCCCATTAAAAAACAAAACCAAAATGAAATGTTAGTGCATTGATTTAAGTCACAATGGAAACTATGACTGACAAACAAATCATGGTGCTCCTGGAGGGAAACCAGATCATAGCAGGAGGTGGCTGCTGACCTCACCTCAGAAAAGAGGGAACAAGCGGGTGGGTGATCAGGAAACTGAGAGCCTGAGGGGAGAAGGTCTTGCTGCAGTGAGTTAGTAGGGGGGCCAGAACCTGAAGTGGGTGTTACTTTTCAGTTCCCTTCCTGTCCTGGGCCCTCTGGATGGACCCTCTGCTTATCAGTTTCCCAGGAGAAGGGGAGGCCAGGTCTGGAAGCAGCTCTCCAGGATGGTCAGAGTAATCCATTCTGCCTGAGGGCTCCTCTGGGTGTGGGAAGCCCTTGGAGTGACCGGAGCCAAATGGAGTAATGATGTTTCAGTAAAGGTGTCGGGAATTTGAGGATGGAAAGGGGACGTAGGGGAAAGGAGGGAGACACACAATCTCCCTGCAACTTGGGCTGGGGGCAAATGATGCCAAAATGGAGGACATGAAATACAGTTTTTTTTCAGATTTTCACTTTAGTTGAAGGCTAAGCCTGTGCCCAGGGAGTACAAACTAATTTGAGGATTAGTTTAAGCCAGAAATAATTGGGAAGGTAAAACGTGCAAAAGAGAAAACCATGTCACGTATTTCAAAGACGAATTGGAACAATTCTGGATTATTCCAAGACCTTTTTTCCATCTGCCAGTGACTAGGATATTTAGTTTCTAGGGCCCTTTCCCTTGCAGACCTTTGTCCTGGCTGAAAACTCATAAGTCCTTGCATTGGCCTTGGAAGAGGTGATGAGGACAGGGATGGCTATTCCTTGTGTTAGGAGAGACCAGGGAGGTTGAAAGGCTAGTGGAATAGACATAATGTGCTTTGGGCAGGAGCACGGCTTGAACTTCCAGAGACTCTTGGATGCCAGCACCTACAAGGAGGCCTATCGGAGGGACATGATCTGCTGGGGGGAGGAGAAGCGCCAGGCCGACCCAGGCTTCTTCTGCAGGAAGATTGTGGAGGGCGTGTCCCAGCCCATCTGGGTAAGAGGGCCCCATGGCAACGTGAAGAAAACCGGTTTCCCCAGCCCTCCGCTGTGTCCGTGTCTCTGTGTCTTCACTGCCATCACTCTAGTCCAAGCCTCACCATCTCTCACCCAGATAATTGCAGTAGCTCCACCCTGGTCCTCGGCTTCAGCTCTTGCCTTCTGTGATTCATTCACTACACAACAGCCGGAAAGGCCTTTTAAAAACATAAACCAAGTCATGTCAGTCTTTCTGTTTAAAACACTTTGGTGGCTTCCCATTGTTCTTATGAACAAAATCCTAGTCCTTAACGTATACTTCTGGGCGTCGTATGATCCACCTCCTGCTCCCCTGTTAGCCTCCTTACTCCTTCAGCTGCAGCTACAGTGGCCTCTCTCTTTCTCAAATGAATCTAGCTCCTTCTGGAATCAGGGCATGGGCACATGTTCTTCCACCTGCTGGACTGCCCTTTCTTTCTCTCTTCATCTGGTTAGCTCCTGCTCAGTTTACATATCACCTCCACAGGGAAGCCTTCCCATATATCCAAGTCCTAACTGGTGCTCCCTGACAGATGCTCCCATAACACCCTACCCCTTTCCTTCCTCATTCATTCTGGCAGTAAATATTGAGTATCTAATGATGCCTGGCATGGTTCCAGGTTCTGGGGATACATTGGTACAAAAATGTGATGAAGTCCCTGCCCCCAAGGAGCTTATGTTATAGCTGGGGGTGGGAAAGTAGGTACAAAATAAATATAGATTGTGTCAGGTGGAGAGAAATACTGAGGAGCAAAATAAAGCAAATCTAGGCTATAAGGAGGCTGGGGAGGGGCTCCTGTTTTATGAAGGGTGTCAGGGAAGGCCTCACTGTTACAATAACATCTGAGCGGGACCTGAAGGAAATAAGGGAGTGAGCTGAACAGATATTTGGGGAAGTAACCTCCCAGAAAGAGGGAGCAGGGAGTGCAAAGGCCCAGAGTAGGGCATGTGCCTGCTGTGTTTGAAGAAGAGCTGGGGCCAGAATGGGTGAGGGTGAGTGGTAGGAGGTAAGATCAGATCGGGCAGGCCCTTTGGAAGGGCCTGGATGTTAATCTGAGTGAGATGGGGCGTTATTGCAGGGTTTGGAGCAGAGGAGAGATACGATCTGATTTAAGATTTAAAAGGCTCACCCTGGTTGCTGGGAAGACAGGAGCAGAAGTGGAGAGGCCAGGTAGAGGATCTGTCTGTGACACGGGCACAGTGACTGTGGCTGGGCTCAGAGTGGTGGTAGAGTGGAGAGTGCACATATTTTGAAGATGGAGCCAATAGGATTTGCTAATGGGTTGGTTGGCGATGGAGTGTGAGGATACAGGATTGTACCAAGGATTTTGTTCTGAGTAGCTGGACAAATTGAGTTATCATTTTCTGAGACAAGGAAGGTGTGGGAGGAACAAGATTGGAGAGAAATCAAGAGTTGAGTTTTGGCTGTGTTGAGGTTGGGATGCTTGTCAATATGCTCTGTGATCACACTGTTATTTGGGAAGCTGCTTGTTTAGTGTTTGTGTCTCCCACTAGACCATTCGCTCCTAGAGGGCAGGCACAAGTGGTTTTGCTCACCACTCTATCCTCAGCACCGAGCACAGTGCCTGGCACAAAGTAGGTGCTTGCTGTAATACTTGTTTAGGGCTGGCTGGATAGCTCAGTTAGTAAGAGAGCAGTGTTATAACACTAAGGTCAAGGGTTTGGATCCCCATACCGGCCAGCCACCAAAAAAAAAAAAAAATAGACCCCCCAAAAAACTTGTTTAATGATTGAGTGAATGAACATGTCAGCAGCGCCACCTGCCACGTAATCAGCACTCATAGCATGTGTTCAATGAATGTAAAAAGAGGACATGCTGCTGACATGTTCACAATGATGGGGGTAGAGCCGCACCACTGCTCTGGGTTCTATAGTCTCCCACTTCCCCTCACCTCCAGCACCCTCTCCTATTGATCACCTATCTGTTTCCCTATCCTGCAGCTGGTAAGTGACACACGGAGGGTATCTGACATCCAGTGGTTTCAGGAGACCTACGGGGCCTCGACACAGACGGTCCGCGTGGTAGCTTTGGAGCAGACCCGACAGCAGCGTGGCTGGGTGTTCACACCAGGTGAGCTGCTCATGACTTTGATCCCCAAGGCTCAGCACTCAGGTCAGCCACCCCATGTGCAGGGCATAGGCTACCCACCCTCTGCTCTAGGTCTCCTGCTCTCTCCCTGGCAGGCCTGTGGGGAATGAGTGAGGGATTATAAAGGAGAGTCTGAGGCTGGGGGCTCAGGAGTGCCAGGTCTCCAGATTAGGGAGTGGTTTGGCAGAGGTTGTCCTTGGGGGTGAAGGTTCTCCTGTGACCTTGGCCTGGTCTCCTTATCTGGGCTGTCTTCTCAAGGCCCGTGGCGTCTCTGGAGGTCTGATTGGGACCCATCCCATGGTTCTTCACCTTTGCTTTCCAGCCTGGTGGGGGGCTAACTGTGGGCAGAGGGCACAAGCTTGAAAACCTCACTCCTGTTTGATTAATACAGTAGTGGGAGCCAGAGAGGAGCTCCCCTAGAAGCTTCAGTGGTACAAACCTTTGTAACAGGACCTGCTCTGTGGGCAGTTCAGAGGCACAACTCAGGCCTTTTTCCCACCCTAGGTCACTGTGCCTTGGAGAAGTTCAGGTCCAGTGGGTATGACCACTACTGACAGCTGCTCATCTCCTGGGCACTCACACAGGCCTGGCCTGTGCCACACACTTTGTACACATCTCACTTTATCATCACAGCAAATCCACCAGGTGGAAACTTATTGCCATACCCATGGTCCGATGAGGGCAGCAGCCCAAAAAGTTTAAATCTCTTTCCAAGGTCACAAAGAGTGAGGGAAGGAGCTAGACTCTCAGCCCTCTGCTTCTATCCCTGGCTCACACTGCCTCCCAAGGGGATTCAATCAGACAGATTTAGGGATAAAAGTGGACTCAACCACCTTGACCTAAAATGAAAATGCAATGCCCCTTTGGGTTGTCTGTGGTGTTAGATGACCAAATCCGCCCTCTGTAGGTAGTGGCAAGTGAAGAGTCAAGTTAGCAGGGACCATCTGGGGGCTCAGGTGGCTGTGGCTGCTAAGCTTGCCATCACAGTGTTTCGGGGGGAGGGGGGAAGTACCTTCTGGATTGGGTAGAGCTTGGCTCTGGGGTAGCAGAGGAGAAGTCAGGATAGGGCCCACTCCATCTGGGGCCTGCAGACCTTGGTGCCTGGTGTTTGTCTGGGGGGCTGGGGCCTGACCTTGCCATGCCTCCTCTACAGGGGTGGATGATGGTGAGTCAGAGTGTGGCCTGGACAACTTTGGAAGCTTTGACTGGGTCATCGAGAACCACGGAGATGAGCAGCACCTGGAGGAGCAGTTGGAGAACCTGATAGAATTTATCCACTCCAGACTTTAGTCGTCAGGTTGAGGAGTGAGCCGGAGGCTGTCTGGGTCAGGGTAGGGCTGACTCTGCAGAATGTGCGGTTCCTGATCCTGGCCAAGGTGGGGGAGCAGACAGGGAGCCTGGATCCAGATTTCTGAGGGGGCTGGTTGATGTTGGGCAAGTCGGGAAGCCTCTGGGGACCTCATTTTCTCCATGCAGAGGACACCCCTACCTTTTCAGGAGGAGAAAGGCAGGGCAAAGGAGGGTGAATTGGCTGTGCTTGCAGCAGAAACATCACTCTCCCATGGGTGCCAGGCCTGTCGCCTGTGGTGGCCTTGCTTTCCTGTCTGGATGCTCTCATCTCCTTGTCCTGGGCAAGAACCTGGCTCCCCAGTGTGGATACTAATAAACCTCCTTGGAGCACACACTCAAAGCTGGGTCTCTCTCATTTCCCTGACACCAGTTCAGCCTATGTGGTGCTCAGACGGGCCTGGGGTGTCCTGGTGGCTGTGGGCCCCTGCTCCGCCTACCACTGGGCTGGTTGTATCCTGCAGAGGTTGACATATGCCTGCATCTCACAGGCAACAGGCCTGATTACATTGGCAGTGGGCTTGGGGCCTGAGGGTCTTGCCCTCTGGATGGCCCTAAGAAAGACTCAACAATCCACAGAAAGTGCCACCAGCAAGTGTCCCTTTTATTTATATAGCCTTTTACAATTTCCAAATTTCTTCTAGGTTTTTCACAGCTACCTCATGAAATGGGCAAGGAGAGTATTTTCATCTGCATTTAGCAGATGCAGAGAACTCAGAGAAGCAGAACAATTTGCCCGGGGTTAGAGGGTTAGTAAGTGTCATTGCTCAGAGTTGAGCATGATCCATTTGACTCCTGACCAGGGCCCCTTCTGCCACATTCCTATGGACCATGGGACAAAGTCCCATGGTTCCTTGCTATCCTCAGGCCAAGCCTGAGCACCCCAACTCTGGTCCTGGCTATGTTCTCCTTCCACAAATTCTGTCAATTTTCACAAATAAGGGGACAACCAAAGAAATTACAGTTTTTTGTTTTTTTTTTTTTTTTAAAGATGACCGGTAGGGGGATCTTAACCCTTGACTTGGTGTTGTCAGCACCACGCTCAGCCAGTGAGCGAACCGGCCATCCCTATATGGGATCCGAACCCGTGGCCTTGGTGTTATCAGCACCGCACTCTCCCGAGTGAGCCACAGGCCGGCCCCCAAAGAAATTACAGTTTTTTGTTTTTTTTTTTTTTTAAAGATGACCGGTAGGGGGATCTTAACCCTTGACTTGGTGTTGTCAGCACCACGCTCAGCCAGTGAGCGAACCGGCCATCCCTATATGGGATCCGAACCCGTGGCCTTGGTGTTATCAGCACCGCACTCTCCCGAGTGAGCCACAGGCCGGCCCCCAAAGAAATTACAGTTTTTTGTTTTTTTTTTTTTTTAAAGATGACCGGTAGGGGGATCTTAACCCTTGACTTGGTGTTGTCAGCACCACGCTCAGCCAGTGAGCGAACCGGCCATCCCTATATGGGATCCGAACCCGTGGCCTTGGTGTTATCAGCACCGCACTCTCCCGAGTGAGCCACAGGCCGGCCCCCAAAGAAATTACAGTTTCAACGTCATCCAAACTGAACTTTGCACATTTCTGCTGAAATCTCCTCATCCTCTCCTGCTACCACCTTGCTGGGTGCCAGGCACTGGGGACACAAAGAACAGGCCCATTGCTCAAAGGGCTGTCAGTCTAGAGGAGAGACAGAGGTGTACCCCAAAGTTCCAGGGAACATGAAGTCAGTGCCAAGGATAATCCCCTTGGGACCTTGAGGAAGGGAGATTGGGATCTCATGACACTCCAGTCACCCACACACCCAGGTGAGCACTGACCCCTTGTCCCTTGGGCACTGCCACTGCTGCTTGGAAATCCCATGCTGAAGCCTGGAGCAGATGCCTGTGAACAATCCCTGTCATGGGAATGACCAAAAGTCACTGGGGCCAAGTTTGGTGAGTGTAGGAAGTAAGGTCTTTGGTTCATAAACCTGGGAAGAATATAAAGCAGAGGAAGGGTGGGGTAGGGGGCTTGGCCAGCAACTGTGAGAGGAGCCCCAAAGAGCAAGGGCCCCAGAGGCAACTAGTGCAACTGTGGCCTGAGACTGGGACCCCTCACAGGACCCCTCAGGGGTGTCCCCAACAAAGATATACTGAGCAAATTAAAGCATATAACAACAAAGATGAGAGCTGATCAAAGTGCCTAGTTCCTGCAGGCACCATGCTGATATTTTTACACTTCTGGCTCGATCTTCACAAACTATCCCCATTTTAAAGATGAACAAACATACTTAGAGAGGTTACTATATAACTCACCCAACTGGTGCTGCAAATTATTAACTGTGAGAGCTGGAATTTGAGCTCAGATTTGTCTTGCTATAAAGTCCATACTCTGGGCCATAAGGTCTGGTGCCTTCTTTGTATGCCCAGCCCCTACCAGCTCTATAGGAGAGGAGGTGATGGGAGCCCACATATGGAGTGGGAGAGCCTGAGGCTGTTGACCAGCAAGTGATGTGTGGGAGGAGGGCAGAGTGGCAGCAAGTGGCCAGAAAAGGCCAGGGAGACAGAGCAGACTCAGAATGGAAGGCCTTAAATGTCTGGCTAAGAAGATTGAAAGAGGAACATTGATGGTTTTAAGAGGGGTAGGGAGAATGCAATCAAACAGGGAGAACTTAGAGCCCAAGGGGCCAGCCAAGAGGCTTCTGCAAGATTCCAAGAAATAAGTAGCAAAGGCTGAAGGAGATCAGATTGCTGGAAAGCAGATGGATTGGTGGTGGCATTCAACCTGGTTTCTGACCCAGCCCACCTGAGACAGAGCATATTGCCACCGAGGAAACTGGCTTAATGCTAGAAGTGGAGCAGAAGTACCAGGACCCAGGAGCTGGCTCAGAACCTCCTGGTTCGGGGTAAGGAAACACACGCTGTGTGATAGGATCACCCACTTGATTCCAGCGTGACTTTTGTAGTACTGTCTCACATCCCATCATGTCCATTTTCTGAGCACCCACTGTGGGCCAGCATGGCTTTAGGAGCTAGGAACACACCTGCAGGAGAGACATGGTCCCTGCCATCAGGGAGTTTACCTTCCAGTGAGAATCCCAGAAGGAAGACACAGACAGGATAGGTTCAACAGAACCTGGTGATTGATTAGCCACAGCAGTCAGGTGAGGTGGAGGAGTCTAAGCCTGGGCCCAAAGCCCTGTATTTTATCGCCTTTCCCAAGGCGGGTGTCCTGCAGTGTGAGGGAATGCATTGGTACCCCGCTCCATTTCGAAGGCAGCCAATCCCTGCCTTTATGGGCAATGAGGTCCTAAGCTCTGGGTGGGTGTGAAGCTATCAAGTGTAGTACCGGAGTAAGAGATCACTGGTTGTTATAGTTAGGTGTAAACAACAAGAGGCAGGGATGCTGCAGGCAAGGGTGTGGAGACTGGTGGGTCTCATATGTCCTCCGGGAGGGGTGCCGACATGCTTTCCTGGTTCTGGGTATTTAGAGGAGTCACAGGATTGTAATTTGGGAAGCAGCGGGTCCATCCGCCACTTCATGATGGGTTGGTGCTGATGTCTCTTAGAATGGGACGCCCAGTGGCTAACCAGAATTACATCTTCTGGACTTGAAGTTCCTCCATACTTTTTTTTTTTAAACTAACATTTCTCTAAATATAAAAATCAAGAATAACCCTGACTTTTGACACCCTATGTTATGACAAGAGCTTTAGCTGCTACTATTAGTCTTTGCTGACTGTCTATGGTTATAATCTGAGAGTATTGCTATTTATTTTTTATTTATTTTTATTTATTTATTTATTTATTATTATTATTTTTTTAAAGATGACCGGTAAGGGGATCTTAACCCTTGACTTGGTGTTGTCAGCACCACGCTCAGCCAGTGAGCCAACTGGCCATCCCTATATGGGATCCGAACCCGTGGCCTTGGTGCTATCAGCACCGCACTCTCCCGAGTGAGCCACAGGCTGGCCCCCATGTACATGTTTTTAGTCATGATTTGTTACACTAACATTCTCTTGAAATTTTTATTATTCTATTTCTAAACAGCTTTATTAAGATATAATTAACATATAATACCACCACATACTCAAAATGTACAATTTGATGTTTGTTTTTTTTTTTCTTTTGGTGGCTGGCTGGTATAGAGATTGAACCCAGGACCAATTTGATAAGTTTTGAAATATGTGTATATCTGTGTAACTATCACTACAATCATAATGGACATATCCTTCACCCTTGAAAATTTTCTCATACCCCCTTGTAATCCCTCCTCTTGCCTCTCCCTGACTTCCCACCCTCATCCCCAAGCAACCACTAGTGTGTTTTTTTTCTCTCTGGATTAGTTTTCATTTTTAAGAATTTTATGTAAAGAATCACATAGTATATTTTTTGGTCTGGTTTCTTTCACTCAGCATAATTGTTTTGAGATTCATCCACATTATTTTAGGTGTCAATAGTTCATTTCTTTTTATTTCTGGTATGTGGTATGAATATACCACAAATGTTTACCCATTCACCCGTTGATGGATGTTTGGGTTGTTTCCAATGTTTGGATATGACAAATAAAGCAACTGTGAACATTCATGTACAGGTCTTTGTGTGGGCATGTGCTTTCATTTCTCTTGGGTAAATACATTTTTAAGAAACTGCCAAACTGTTTTCCAAAGTGGTTGTACCACATTCCCACCAGTAGTGAACCAGAGTTCCAGTTGTTCCAGTTCCAGTTCCTTTCCAACACTTCATGTGATCAGCCTTTTAAATTCTAGCCATTCTAGTAGGTATGTAGTGTTATCTCACTGGCATTTTATTTGCATTTTCCTAATGATTAATTTGATACAAATCCCATATTCATGTTTGATAATATCTCCTAGCAAACTAGGAATGGAACAGAATCCTCAGCCTATGAGAAACGTCTACAAAAACCTTAGTTCACAGCACACTTAATGGTGAAATACTAAATGATTTCCCTATAAGACTGGGAACAAGGCAAGGATGTCTGCTCTCATCACCTATTCAACCTTCTACAGGAGGTTCTAGTTAGTGCAATAAGACAATAACAAGAAATAAATGGAGAGCTGGCCAGTTAGCTCACTCAGTTAGAGCATGGTGCTGATAACACCAAGGTCAAGGGTTTGCATCCCAGCTGCCAAAAAAGAAAAAAAAAAAAAAAAGGCATTCAGATTGGGAAGGAAGAAATAAAACTGCCTTTATTTATAGATGACATGATCCTCCACGTAGAAAACTTAATGGAATCTCCAAAAAAGCTACTGGAACTGATAAGTGAGTTTAAGGTTGCAAGATACAAGATCAACATACAAAAATCAATTGCATTTGTATTTCTCAGCAATGAAAAAATTTAAATTGAAATAAATAATGCCAATTACAATAGCATCAAAAAATATGAAATAGTTAGGGGTAAAGCTGATAAAAGAAATGTAAGACCTGTACACTGAAAACTACAAAACATCACTGAAAGAAATGAAAGAACTAAATAGAGATTATACTATATTCATGCATAAGAAGACACAATATTTTTAAGATATTCATTCTCTAATCCAGGTATGACATACAGTGAAATGTACTGATCTTAAGTGTACAGTTCGACAAGTTTTGACAAATGTGCACACCTGTGTAACACACACCCTTATGGAAACATTTCCATCATTTTAGAAAGTTTCCTGTTAACCCTTCCTTCTCAATCCCTGCCCTCCCAGAAATATCTGCTGTTTTGATTTCTTTCACCATAGATTAGTTTTGCCTGTTCTGGAATTTCATACAAATGGTTAATGGTTAACATGCAAATGGTAATTTTAAACCAAATTTACAACAGTTATTTATTTTTTAGATTTCACTGGTTTACTGCTCACTTTTAATCCTTTCATGGTATCTCAACTTCCCCATTTTTAAATTTTGTATTTTGATTACTCTCCAGATAGTTGATGTGTCTTCATATTTTTTTTCAAAAAGGTTATGCAGGTAATTTATTTTCTAAACCCATGTGTATGAGAAAATGACATCCTGTTGCCTCTATACAGGGACAATGACTTGGCTGGCATAGAATTTGCGACCTGGTTGTACTGTCTGTTAGTGTTTAATGTTGCAGAGTCTGAGATCACCTTGACTTTTGTTCATTTGAAGGTAACCTCCTTTTTCTGCCTGGATGCTTTTGGATTTATTTTCTTTCTTTCTTTTTTTCCTTCATTTTTGAAATTCAAATTCTGGCATTCTCCAAAGCAGACATGAGGACATGCCTTAAGAGAAAAGAGTTGGCATCTTATTGTTCCCTGCTAAACATTATTGAGTGATGAGATGGAAATTGAAATGATTTCATACATCCAAGTGCCTGCTGGAACCTGAAGTAGTCACCTTGGATTTTGGGGCTCAGGCACTTCAAGGATATTGACTCTACCAAATGTCTTTGGGAGCTCTACTTTGCTTTGAAGACCTGGCCTCAGTAATGGAAAATTCTCATCCCCTGAGAGTGGATTTGGGTTTTGGAAACAACCAAAGGGAATTTGGTGCTAAATTCTGATGAAGGAGGCAAGGTAAAGGAAGCACCTTTTGGCCAGGAAAAATAGTCCTATAATGTAACAACTCTAAAACTTCCCCAATGTTAATTCTTAGAGAGGAATTTTTTTAAAGTTGCATAGCATCCATGCCTTTGCATATGCCATCCACTCTGCCTAGGGTACCCTTCCCAGTTGCTTGGGCTTGGACCCCCCACAACTTGAGCAGAGCAGGGGGTACCCCCTCCCCAGTCCCAGACTGCTCCACGTTGTGTACCTTGTCACTTTTTCACCACCCTATGAGCAATTAAGGAGAAGTGTTTTTTTTTTTTTTTTTCTTTTGAATCTTTGTCTGGTGCCTGGCACATAGTAGGTTTCAATAAATGTTTGTGGAAATGAAAAAAATTGAAGTGTTAGAGAACAATATGACCTCCTAAGCTTATTGTCTTGAAGTAGCCAGCATCCATTTAGACAAATAAAGTTATGGCAAGTGTGTTTGAAGCAACGACAAACTGACCTGAGTTAAATTGCATACTCTTATTTACTTATAAACAGTGGTGTGCCAGCAAATGTTTAAAAGCCCCTCTGGGGAAAAAAAGAACCTTGATTTGTAGTGATTGACCATTTTTGTAGTGTAAATACTTCCAATATAGTTGACTTCGGGCTACCAATGTGATGTCAACTGGCTAGAAAAATTCCTGAACATTTAAAAATTGGCTCTTGCAAGCTGGTAGAAGCTGGCTCAAGCTGGCTCCAATACACCACTGTAAAAATTCTACATCTCTTTTGTTTTTCTGTCATCACCCAGTTCATTTTGGTGACACTCTTGCTATTTATACAGCATAGATCTATGCACTGTATATTTTATCCCCTGCATCAGTCTGATTATTACTTTTATACTAATAAAACGAGGCCCAGAAACTAAGGGACTTGTCCAGGGTGGAAAAGTTTTCTTGTCTATTTCTGGGTGGAATCTCCATCTGGAGCTCCCTCCCTGAAGCCCAGAACCACGAGGAACTACGGTTTTGTTTGCTGTGCCCAGTCTTCTGTTCCATGGTGTTGAGGGAAGGACTCAAGGACCCACTACTTGCCACCAGCTCACACACTCGCTTGAGAAGCACAGGACATTCCTGCTGTCAGCTAAGCTCTGACGAATAGCTAGCATTTGTCTCGTTCACCCATGACCTGATGAACAGGTGACAGGGAGTTTAGCAACTTTTGTTATATGGGGATCAGCTGCTACACTTCCATGGCCCAGTTCAGGATCTGGACAATTCCTTGTTGCCTCACAGCCACGTGAAGTGATAAGTCCCCCTTTACAGTTTGGGGCTTTAACCCTTTCCTTCCAGGTGAGTCCAGGGAGCATCCAGCCAAAGCCAAGTTCCTTGGCATCCTAAGCTAATGGCAGTGACAGATTCCCCAGAAGGTGAGAAGTGGATCTGCTGTCTGCTTCCTGCTTGGATATTTTGTCTTTACAGGCTTCCAGTTTCAGCGTTTGTGGAAGGTCTGTGTTAGACATTGTGTGAGATTTCTTTTTTTAAAAAAAATAAATTCTGAACCCGTAGCCTTGGTGTTATCAGCACCGCACTCTCCTGAGTGAGCCACGGGCCGGCCCCTGTGTGAGACTTTCTGATCATCACCTAGATACATGACATCCAAAAAGTGAGTATTGTAATGGACCTTGGTGATCTAGCTACAAACCCCTCACTTACCGATGAGGAAACTGAGGCCCAGAGAGGAGAATTGCTTTGCTCGAGGTCAAACAGCAATTAGTGGCAATGCCAGGACATGACCCCAGAGCTCCTGACTCCCCGCTTAGTGCCCTTCACTTCCCTAAGTGTCTCTGAGAGAGTGTGAAACTGTGCCCTTTATCGGAGGATGGCATAGAAAGCTCAGTGTGAGCCCTTGGGAGCCTAGTCCAGTTCTCTGCTTCCTGGGTTTTTCCAGCCTTTCCTGAGGAGGCCAGGCCACCTGCCTGTACCACCTGGCATGTCCTATTTAGGTGAATCAAACTGTACCAGGATGAGGGATCCACAGAGTCACTTCCCAGAAGGGAACAATCCTGTGTGCTGGGGGCCGAGGGGGTGGGAGAGATGGGTGCAGACTTGAACTTGCTGTTCTTTCAGGTTTGACGCTGAGATCCTGAGGTGGAGGGCCTTGCCCTTCACCGTGGCTGCTTTCCATCTGGGCATTGATGGTGTCTGCTAAATGGAGACATTCCCAGCAATGTCTCTCTGTTGTGACACCTCTGGTGAATTTCCGGGCGCATCCAGACCTGAGCCAATGGTAGCTTTGGCACCTCAGGTCTCCTGCTGCAGTGGCTGGCTGGTTCTGCAAGGTGGTTGGGAGGCCTCAGGACAGCTGGCTTGGATTGGCATTGCTCTAGC
Source organism: Galeopterus variegatus (assembly GCF_000696425.1). Taxonomy (NCBI): domain Eukaryota; kingdom Metazoa; phylum Chordata; class Mammalia; order Dermoptera; family Cynocephalidae; genus Galeopterus; species Galeopterus variegatus. The sequence goes on along the minus strand of NW_007738426.1, from coordinate 6,432 downwards.
AGATCCGGGGTGTTCCAGGAACTATGCTATAAATCCTGTTGAGTATTGGCCAAGCAAGCCTGGAAGGGCAGGGAGCCAAGGCCTTGGAGCCATTTGGCAAAGTCATTCTCGGCACCTGCCCTCTGGAAGAGAGTACCAGAGAAGGGAGGTGCTCAGAATGTTGCCTGGGGATGGTCAGTGGGGAAGCATTGGGCAGGGGAAGATATTAACATGGGTGGTATGCTTTATGGTTTACCACGTGTTTTCCTGCATATTATTTCATTTGATTCTTGCAATAGCCCTATTTCTGTTCCCATATTAAAGCTGAAGAAATGGAGACACAGAAAGATGAAGTGACTTTGCTCAGCACATTTTGCAGTCAGATTTGAATCCCACTTGTCACTATCTACCTGTGGGTTCTTGAACAAGTTAGGTCACCTTTCTGAGCCTTTATTCCAACCTGTAAAATGGGGATAATGCTATTCACCATAAAGGTTTGTTGATACAGCACAGTGCTTGCCCTTGGCAGGAGTGAGGGCAAGACTATCACTTTTTCCTTTCTCCCTTTCCCCACACCACACAGCCATAAACAATTGGGCCTAGAATTGAACTTCTATTCCAGTTTTGGTGTTTGCACCCTCCAATTTACCCTTTGGTATATGTGAGATAAGTTTGGCATTTTTGGAAAAGGAATTGTTATTAAGAAATAAAGGGAAGCATGGAAATAAAGATATAAATGCATGAACACAGGGCAGAATGCTGATGCTAAGTCAGTGTCATGTTGAGCTCAGGCTGGCTTCCAGGGCTTACCTATGCTACCTCTGCTCCTTTGTCCCCTTTCAGCATGTCTCCCTGGCCCAGACTTGCGTATGCCCCACAGGAAGGTCCTCCATGGACTTTCCCAGAAATTTCTCCCACCTGCTCTGTAAGTGGGCCCTAAATGTAATGAGCCCACCTAAAACTGATGAGTCCACTGATGAGCCCACCTTGAACTGAAAGGGGGCAACTAACCAGAATCATCCCTGGAGCAGTCTCAGCTGCCCCCTTTGGTGGCCCTGGGGCCCAAAGCAGCTTCTCAGCACACACTCAAACTCCTTCTCACCGCAGTCACAGGGGGTTTGGTACTTGACAACAGGGATGAATCTAGAGGTCCACACTTGGGATGTTTAGGCCATGCATACGTGAATCAGGTGCAAGTCACACTCTGGTCATACTTGGTTTCCTTCTGTTAGTCATTCTTCACAGGCCCCACGTTCGTGACATCTGGTGGGATTGAACTTGACCAGCTCAAAAATGATATGGTCAATTATGTTCAACTCCCATTAAGCCAAGCTGGATACAAGCCCATTCATTCATTCAACCGACAAGTATCTATCACCCATTGCACAGGAATTGGGACATATAAGGTTGGACAAAACCCAACCCTTGTCTTTGGGGAGGTCATAGTTCATTTGGGGAGACAAACAAAAAAATACCACCCCCATGTAATGCTACTAACTTAAACACATGTGGTAATGCCTTCAGGAGGAGGGAGGCCAAGATGATGTGAAGGTAACTTGCAGAGTCTATGGAATTAGATGTGCTGACTCCTGCAAGCCAAGCAGGTCATGGTGACATTTTCCCCTCTTGCACTTGCTGCTGCTGGGACCCACCCAGGCATGAGGGGAGATGAAGGGAGCTCAGGGAGCCCAGCAATGTCACCTCACACATACCCCAATTCTTTCACCTTCTTCCTAAGGGTAGTTTGACTCACCTGGGCCTGGGTTTCACCCTCTGCTTACATCTCAGGGAGGGGCTTGCTCTCACCTAGTGCTGTCCAAGATAGACGGTCATCTCCACATCTTGATACTGTGACTCCCTGGGACCCACTTTTGCTTTCAGGAGTTCATGTTTCTTCTGGTCACTGATTTAGCCCCTTCCCTTGCAAAGGTTATGGATTTTATTCAGTACACAACGAACACAGTTGTTTTGGTCCCTGGATATAGTGAGCTATGGAGGCCTGTACTCACAATTAGGTACTGATTTTATTTTGTTCAGTATCTTTTGCTAAATGTTCTGGGCAGGTCCTGTTCACATGGCTCCAGCCTCACCTCCTGGATGACAATTTTGGTGCTCTGTTCTCAAGCTATTCTGAACTTTTGGATCCCAGTTCCCAGAACTCACCAGGCTCTTGTTCACCTTTGTACCTCTGAGTGTTCTGTGCTCTCTGCCTGGAACACTCTCACCCCTTCTGTTCTCCTGGCTAAGTCTTCCTCTGGCTTTGGTCGTCTGCTTCCATGTCACTTCCTTCCCTGGTTTTACTACTCCTCCCTTCCTCCCCAAGGCGAGGTGTCCTTGCACTCAAATTCCATAACAGCTCTATCTTGCCTCACCACCCACTGTGAAAGTCTCCTTAATTGTACTCCCTGTGATCCTCTGAGCTCTATGAGGTCAAGGCCTGGTCCCTCTTCCTGATGTAACTCCTAGCTCGTTTCATGCAAGAGTTAGGCAATAACTGCTGTCGAATGAGTGAATGAGAGAGTGAATCCATGACTGGTCAGGACACCATGGTCATGACCATGAAAGTGACTGGGCTCTGGGGCATACGGGTCCCTTAGCTTAGATCCCATACAAAAAATGGTGGTGTGGCCACATGGATGTTGTCTCTTTTCCAGGCATCAGGAAGGTTGGGCAGGGGATGAGAACCAGAGTGGCTGAGCCCTGACCTGTGTCCCGCACCTCACCTTCAGCTCCATTCTTCCCCTCCCATCTCCCCTGCCTCGGTCGTGGGGCCCTGCCCCTGGCTCTTTCTAGTCCTTAAATCCACTAGTTCCCCCTCATCTAGACTTGAGTGCATCAGTTAGCTCCTCTCTGTTGGTTTTTCCAGTTTCTCCATCCTCCCCTGTCCTGAAACAGTGTTCCTTCTGCTGACCCCTCAATACCATCTCAGTTCTTTCTTCCCTTTCACTCCTTAGCACATTGCAGTTTGGCCTCTGCTCCTGCCTCCACTAAAACTGCTTCTCGAAGGTCCACAGACCGCGTTTTTCAATTCCCGTCCATGACCTGACTACCTCAGCCGACCTGGTCCCCCACTCCCTCTTTCTCGAATTCACTTTTTTGGTTCTCCTGCCTTTCTGCTCCTGCCTTCTCTATTTCTAGCTCCTCCTCTCTTCTTGTCCTTGAAATGCAGGTGCTCCTCAGGCCCTCACCTTCTGTTCTCCCTATTCCCTCTGCCCTTGGCGAGCTCACCTTGATGTGGCTGTCTCTGGAATTTTCCTGTCTCTTTACATGGATGTCCCATTAGCTAGATTCACACTGGATTTGCCACTGTCCCTCGGAAGCCTACTCCTTCCCTTACAGGCTCCGTTCCTTCACTCAGACTAACAGGTGACCCAGCTGAGGCCCAACCCTCAGATTTTAGAAATGTTGGTGAACTGAAAAGTGAAAAACTGCCACTGAAAAGTTACAAGAAGTTTTTAGTATTTAGAGGTGTTGACCTCAATTCTCTTTTAGATCAGGTAGTCTCTTTGTTTCAGGAAAATTGCCCAAAGGGGCCCTTTCCTCACACACACATGTGAGGTACACATTTACCCATAGTTCCTGGGGAGAACCCAGACCCAGGTTACCTGAGCGCACCTGCTCTGGTCCAGCCACTCTGCTCAGTATTATTGGCTCTTGTGTATAGCTGAGCCAGAGCTCTGCCTCAGAGACTTTCCCACTTTTGAGGGGTGGTTGGGAGGAGAAATATTTATTGAATCTGTGTGAATTTAGAGGACACTGAGCTGCAGACTGCTGTTTGTTCTTGTGGGGCTGAGTGTGGTTGGGCCAGTAGTTCACAGGGTGTCCAGAGCCCCCTGGACCTAGCGCAGCCCCACCTGTATGGGAGGGGATGTGGACAGCCTATCTGTGTGCGCGCTGTTGGTCTTCCCGCTGGTCTGTAGGCCACAGGAGGGCAGGGACCACACATCTCCAGCGTCTGGCTCACATAGCATCTGCCAGATGAATGAAAAGATGAATGAACAGCGTGTTCTGCTGTGCAGTACTTGGGGCCATAGAGCAAGAGCACCCTCTCTTGGTTGGGCTGAGGTTTCTCCAGAAGGTTCTATCATCCTGGGATAAGGAAGCTGCTACTGGGTCGGGAAGGCAGATTTTCTGCTGGCTGCTGGGGAACCTCTTTATTTCCTCCATGGGCAGGCTGGGAATTCGTTATGGAGGAGGGCCTGTGAGCCCTGGGAGTAGCCCCTTCTCTAGTAGCTGGTGCTGTTTCTTCTGTGTGTAATGCTTTCCTTCCATGGCCCTCAGTAAAAGTTGGAAGACACAGCCAGTGGGCCTGCCCCTCACATTTGTAGGCCTACGTACTAGATGTCTAAACATTTAAGAGTTATAAATAAAACTAACAAACTATTAAATAAAACATGTCCTAACCTTATACTTTGACAAATATATCTTTATAGTGACAAAATTGGAAAATATGTAATTCTAAGTTGCCAACATATGAAAATTGACTGAATTTGATTATTAATGTGCATGTCTGGGTGTTCTCTTAATGGGCTAGAGATGATTGGATGAGTAATAAAGACAAATATTATTCATGTTATTATAGAGTTTTCCAAAAAATTTATTTTTCTTGACTTTACTTTAGCAAAATCACAAATTATGTTTATTTGGTCAAGATTTTCACCTAATTTGTGTGCTGTTGATAGCAATGGTCTAAAAAGATAAAAGTAAGGGCCGGCCCGTGGCTCACTCAGGAGAGTGCGGTGCTGATAACACCAAGGCCACGGGTTCTGATCCCATATAGGGATGGCCGGTTAGCTCATTGGCTGAGCGTGGTGCTGACAACACCAAGTCAAGGGTTAAGATCCGCTTACCGGTCATCTTTTGGAAAAAAAAAAAAAAAGATAAAAGTAGAAAAGATGTGCCAAAAAGTGCATAATCTGAATATTTTCTCATTAATATGTAAATTGAAATAGATATAAAACATTAAAAAATTAAAATTAATTTCCATATGTTTTTTAAAAATTTCCTTTACTTCTTTTTTTTTTTTTCTAAAAAGATGACCGGTAAGGGGATCTTAACCCTTGACTTGGTGTTGTCAGCACCATGCTCACCTATTGAGCAAACCTGCCATCCCTATATGGGATGTGAACCCGGGGCCTTGGTGTTATCAGTTACACACTCTCCCGAGTGAGCCACCGGCCAGCCCCTACTTCTATTTTTTTTTTTTTTAATTTTTTTTTTAAAGATGACCAGTAAGGGGATCTTAACCATTGACTTGGTGTTGTCAGCACCACGCTCTCCCAAGTGAGCTAACCGGCCATCCCTATATAGGGATCCGAACCCGTGGCCTTGGTGTTATCAGTACCACACTCTCCCAAGTGAGCCACGGGCTGGCCCTCAAAATTTCCTTTACTTCTAAAATAGTTAACTACTATGGTCTGAATGTTTGTGTTCCTCTAAAACTCATGTTCAAACCTGACCCCCAAGTTGATGGTATTAAGAGGGAGGGCCTTTGGGAGACGGTTAGGTCATAAGGGCTCTGACCTCATAAGTGAGATTATTGTCCTTATAAAAGACGCCTGAGGGAGTTGTTCGCCCCTTCCACCATGTGAAGACACATAGAAGCCACCATCTATGAGGAACGGGCCCTCACCAGACACTGAATTTGCTGGCACCTTGATCCTGGACTTCCCAGCCTCCAGATTGCGAGCAATAAATTTCTGTTGTTTATAAATTACCCAGTCTAGGGCTGGCATGTGGCTCACTTGGGAGAGTGTGGTGTTGATAACACCAAGGCCACGGGTTCGGATCCCTATATAGGGATGGCCGGTTAGCTCACTTGGGAGAGCGTGGTGCTGACAACACCAAGTCAATGGTTAAGATCCCCTTACTGGTCATCTTTAAAAAAAAAAATTAATTAATTAAAAAAAAGTTAATTACCCAGTCTAAGGTATTTGTTATGGCAGCTTGATGGCCTAAGACATCAGCTTATCTATTAAAATAAGAGACAAAATATTAGTTAAAATGAATGAATATAAAAACTTTAAAGCAAAATTTTTGAATAAAGCTGATGATTTAAAATTTTATTTTATGAAAATTTAATTAAATCTTATTACATGTTTTTATAAAAATAAAACTATTTCCAATTCTAATATTTAATATCTAGTATTCATCTAGCAGCCAATGTAAAGAATTAGTATTAAGCTTTATGCATTTACATCTAGACCTACATATTTACAAATTTACGAGTAATATGAATTATTTAATACTGAAAATATTCCTCAACCACCATGTGCAACAGTTGAGAATGCCCTGCTAGTTCATGAATACTTCCATAGTTGTGACTGAATCAGGAGGAAAAGCTAGAAAATGAACACTCAGCCCTGGTAAAGGATATGTTGTTGTGCTATCTAAAAGGATTTGACAAATTAATTAATTTGTCTTTTCTTTTTCTTTCTTTTTTTTTTTTTTTTT
>NW_007738425.1:19424-44278 GCF_000696425.1 Galeopterus variegatus | reverse complement strand
CACCTGGGTGGGAGGGGGGAGAGGGAGGAGGGAGGGAGGTTTCAGTGGTGGGACACAATAAATAACTACATTGTATATTGACAAAATAAAAATAAAAAAAATACTGTGCAATACTTAACTAAGCCACTAATAATCAGTATATTTACTGGAATGATAAATTTCTGTTAACACACTTTTTGTAATTGCTGAAAAAAATATAAACTATAACTTGCCTATAATGTCTTCAAGTAAGCAAGAATAAACATGAAGAGAAGAATACATTTTTTCCCCAAGTTATTCAGGTAGAAAACCAGCTCTAGAAGTCTATAAGAAATGACAGAAATAAATACAACTATTTTGATTAGAAATGTCAGAAAGAAGAGGATGCAGTTCTGGAAAACGATAGGATAATAAATTATGAATTAAAACAGCTGTTTCCCAAATTTTTTTCCTTGGAACACTAGCACTTCAGAATGTAAGTGTTCTATAGGGGAAACAAACTGCTTCATCATCCAAAAAGTCTATAAGAAGTCTCAACTAAGCATGAACATATTTCTTAACTTCTAGCCTTCTTGAAGCCCTTAATACATTCATGCATGTGGTGAATCTCTAAGAGAGGGAGATAGTATCTAAAGAATCCCACATTGATTTGACCATAAATCCCTTTTTTTTTTTATGATAGCTATTAACAGCTCATGTCATGCAAAATGCTTAACAATATGTCAAGGAAGATGCTAAAGGTAAAATAATTAGTTCCAAAAAATTCCTTAGCTAACCAAATAAACCTAGACCATATATAGGCTGCTCTATGTGCTTCTCAGACAAAAATGGCAGCAGAAAGTTTTAGAAATTTGGGGGAAATAATAGATTATCTATTCATCCTAACATGTTCTCCAGATATTTGATTTCACGTTCTATTTACCAAAGATGTGCATGGTCTGTGGGGAGGACATTCCCCGTCCCTACTGGTCTTCTCCTATGGTCTTTAATTAAAACATGTAATGTTTTAAATGATTAATAAAGTTATCCCCCTTTTGTTTAAAAGCGCAAATCAACAGATTTTGAGTTCCGAACTTTGTATCTTCTGGATGTAATTAAACTAAAACACTGCACACCAAAAAAAAATGTGTAGCAAGATTCCCATAACTCAAATTATTTATTCTTATTAACAGTGTCTATATTCACAAAAAGTCAAATTAAATATGATAAGTACATTGTAGAGTTATATTCAAAGTGAAAAACTAGCTCTAGAAGAGTTTACATAAATAACAAAAGTATATGTAGTATATAGGATAATTTTTATTGTATATTAATGCAAACAAGTATATACATACATATACATTTACATATGAATAAGCATATGCAATAGGGAACTCATTTTTCTTTCCCTCCCCATTAAAAAATTAGTGAAAACTCCTTACTGGGATATAGTCAAGAGACATCTCTGTTCTGGCTGGAATTCCTTCTTCTTTAGACTAGACTGAAAACACTATGGTCAGGAATCCTATTGCCCCACTGGGCAGAGACCTGAATGTATTTATACCTTCTTAATAACATTAAACATTGTTCTTAGTTGCAATGGCTTGAAAAGTTTACCATTTAATCATTCCATACCCATAACTGGATGGACTACAAATAGACCACAATAATTTCTAAACAATGCCCTGGAACAGGAGGCCAGCAAACTATAGCCCTTGAGCCAAATCCAGCCAGCACCTGTTTTGTAAGTAAAATTTTATTGGAGTATAGCCATGCCCATTTATTTAAATATTGTCTATGATTGTTTTCATGCTACAATGGGTACTAGCAATAAAATCTCCTTTATGGCCAACAAAGCCTGATATATTTGCTATCCAGTCCTTTATAAAAAACATTTGACAAATCGTAGTACAGACTTCTAAATAGGCCAATTATCTTGCTGTCAGGGTCACTGCTATTAGATTTGGTTTTGGAATAGAGTCTGTCTATAAATCTGTATATTGGATTCTCTAATTTTCTGAGCATGTACAATTTTCATTAATGAAATTATATTTTAAGGCTTTAAGTGAGGAATTTAGCAAAGCTATGTTTTTTCTCAATCCTACCTCCTGTTTCAACAACGCTTGCTCTTCTGAAGAAAAGCTCCAGTCTCATAGAAAACTACTGCTTCGATTCTTAGAGAACAAACCTCATGAAAGACGTGCAAGATTTTTTACACAGAGAACCGTAAAANTTTCATTAATGAAATTATATTTTAAGGCTTTAAGTGAGGAATTTAGCAAAGCTATGTTTTTCTCAATCCTACCTCCTGTTTCAACAACGCTTGCTCTTCTGAAGAAAAGCTCCAGTCTCATAGAAAACTACTGCTTCAATTCTTAGAGAACAAACCTCATGAAAGACGTGCAAGATTTTTTACACAGAGAACCGTAAAATATTACTGAGATAAATATTAAAAGACAGAAGAGAGAGAGAATACTTCCATGAATTTAAAGTTTTAATTTTGAAAGTTATCAATTCCTTCCAGATTAATCTATAAGTTTAATGAAGCACCAAATAATAACATGAGAGATGTTTTGTAGAAATTGATGTGCTGTCCCAACCCGCAGGATATTCAACGAGGACCCTGGAGGGGGGAGTGGGAATTGGATGGGACAAGAGACACTAGAAATGAAGACAAGACGGTATTCTGATCAAGTCTCGTTTATTAGCCAGAAGGTCACAGCTTATATAGACAGCAGGAGGGAATCAGCAGATAAAGAAGTAAGCAGCAGATGGTTTACTGAGAAAACCGTAGGGCGGGTTGTTCTGGTAAATGGAAAATTCTCATTATCTATGGCAAGTTGCAAAGTTACCTACACCCATAGTGCACAGGAGGGGGAGGGATGGAAGATAACAGCAAACAAGGCTCTGAGGCCTCGAGACAATAGCTGGGTGGGCTCTTTGGCTCCAGACAGGCAGGCAGGCTCTTAGGCAACAGCCGGGCTCTATGGCTCCGGACAATGTGCTGATTCTTTGATTTATATAGGAATACAAAAAAAAATTGTTAAGATGAACAAAAAACAAATTTGGAAGATTTATACTGGCCAGATATCAAGACATGTTGTAAACCTAAGCAATAAGAAAGTGTGGTTTTGGCATAAGAGAGATAAATAGGCCAATGAACAGAAACTAGAATCTAGAAAAAGAAGTAAACATATATATTCATTGGATGTATGACATACAAATGTTAGTGGGTCACTTGTTTATTCACATAAAGTAAAAATGAATCTTAATCCCTGCCTCACATAAAAATCAATTCCAAATAGATTGTGAGATGAAATGTGAAGTGTAAAATAGTATAATTTCTAGTAGATAATATTAAAAAAATCTTCCAGACTGTAGGGACAGATACCCTACAGTGGTTCCCTGGATTCCTGTCCCCCAGTGTTCACATAATGTATAATACCACCCCTTTGACTGTAGTGGGAACCTCTGACTTACTTCTAACCAATAGGGTATGGCAAAAGTGATGGGATTTCAAATGTCATTAAAGTCTCAACTAATTTGGTGTAGAGTTATTATCAAAAGAGAAATTATTCTATGTGGATCTGACTTAGGTAAAATTCTTTAAAAGAGGGTCTGGGAACTCCCTGGAAAAGAAATTCCTTGCAGCCTTGATGCAGCAAGCAGCCCCTGTTATGAAGAACTGCAGGCAGCCTGCAAGAGCTACACATGGCCTCTGTGACTGAGGGCAGCCAGCAGCCAAAAGTCAGCAAAAGTCCACAGCCCTCAGTCAAACAGACACAAAGAAATTAATTCTGCTAACAACTTGAATGAGCTTAGAAGTACAGTCTTCCCAGTCAAGTCTCTAGATGACAACAGAACCCAGCCAACACCTTGATTTCAACCTTGGAACACCCTGATTTCAACCTTGTGAGACCCTGAGCAGAGCCAAGCTAAGCCATGCTCAGACTTCTGACCCATACAGACTGTGAGATAATGTTACTTAAGCTGCTAAGTTTATGGTAATTTGTTTAGCAGCAATTGAAAACTAATACAATGACTTCAGGGTAGGCAAAGATTTCTTTAATAGAATGCAGAAATGCACTAACTGCAAAGGAAAACATTGATAAATTAGACTTCATTAAAATTAAGAGCTTCTGCTCAACCAAAATCACCACTAAGAGAGTAAAAAGGCTAGCCATAAAATGTGAGAATATGTTTGCAGCCATATATTTAAAAGTAAGGACTTAATTCCATAATATATAAGCAACTCTTATAAACCAATAAGAAACCTATAGACAACTCAATTCTTTAATGAAAAGGGGTTTAAGCAGATACTTCATAGAAATGATATCAAATGGTTATAAACATAAGAGTAAGTGTTTAAGTCATTATTCTTTTAGGAAAATGAATATTAAAACAATAATTAAAAATTACTACACATCCGCCAGAATAGCTAACACTTAAAAACTAAACCAAATTGTGGTCAGGCAACAAGAATACAGCAAGAACTTTCATACATGGCTGTGAGTATCTAAACTGGCACAACTACTTCTGAAAATGGCTTGAGAATGTCTACCGAAGAGGAACACACACATGGTCTATGATCCTTCAGTTCAACTTTAGAATACATATCAAATGAAAATGTATACATATGTCACGTACTAGATTATTCATATCCTCAAATACTCACATTTGGCTATACTTAGTAGTCAAAACCTGTAAACAATAGCTTCTGCTCTTTATTTATTTATTTATTTATTTATTTATTTATTATTGGTTATGAATATTCATGGAGTACAAAGCAAATTTTCACCACTGGTGCCTAAGATGTGATGGCCAGATCCATACTGGCAACATGCCCACTACCACGAATTGTGATTATGCTCCATGTCCCCCACCCAATTATCCCCCCAATTATCCCCGACCTCCCTCCCTATCCCCCTTTCCCCACTCCACTTTGTGTCCCTGTGTATGCTCTCTCCCTCTGCAAGTCCAATGCGCCACTGTGGTCTTTCTTTCCTTCCTTCTTTCTCTCTTAGCTCCCACGTATTAGTGAGTACACATGGTATTTATCCCTCGGTGCTTTGCTTATTTCACTCAACATAAGTTTCTCCAAGCTCATCCATGTTGTTGCAAATGGGAGAATTTCATTCTTTTTTATGGCAGGGTAGTATTCCGTGGTGTATAATACCACAGTTTCCTTATCCTATCATCCATTGATGAACAGTTAAAAACCTGTAAACAATTCTAATATTCATTAATAACTGCATGGATGGATAAATTGTGATATATTCACACAATAGGATACTATGCAGCAATTAAAATGAACAAATAATTGCTACATGTGCAACACAGATAAATATCATAAACACAAAAGAATCCAAACTCATAAGGATACATACTTTATGAATCCATTAACGTTAAGTTCAAAACAGTCAAAACTAATCTGTGGTTATAAAATTTAAAATTCTGGTTACTTTGGGGTCATGAGTGGAAGCCTGGCAAAAGGAAGGTTTCTGGATACTACTAAATGTTTTATTTCTTGATCTGGGTGGTAGTTACACAGGTGTGTTCATTTTGAAAATTTATAGAACTATATACCCTTAATATTTGTTTCTGGAAGATGATGGAATAGATGGACCCTTAATATTTGTTTCTGGAAGATGGTGGAATAGATGGTCCCCAGCATCACTCTCTCCCACAAATTAACCAATTTACAACTATAAAAATGTAACATCAGCCACGCTGGGGCTGCTGGAACTCAGGGGAAAAGGAGGAGAGACCTACAGAGTTGAGGAAGGCAGGAGAAACCACAATGAGAGAAAGAAAAACTGCTCGGAGCGTTTCGGGCCACAGCCACTTTAAGGCTGTAGCTGCTGAGCACATGGAGCAGGAGCCGTCAGAAGCCACAGCTGTGCCCTTTGGATGGTGTTGCTTGAGGGTGGCAGGGGAGAAGAGGGCCTTGGTAGCCCCCAGGAGAGCAAGACCACTAATAGGGTTCCTGTGGACCCACATAGGAGCGAGGAGCCAGAGCAACTGAAAAAGGGAAGCCATTCAGAGACCAGTGAGTCATTGCAAGGGACGAGTGCAGGGCCCATCCCATGGGAAGTGTTTGTAGCATGAGTGGTGGGAGAGATGGGCCCACCAGGAAAACACTGGGACACAGCAAGGCAGCCAATCTGCCCCCCAGTCAGTGCAGAACCACTCAGAGGAGACTGGTCGGGAATGCAGAATTGCATGGGGTGCAGTTTGGTGAAAAAACTCAGGCCCAGATCAGAGTTTCTATACACCCAGGTGCACCAGGTCTCTGGAGAGCTGAAAGTACCTATAAGGTCAATTATTAAACCCTGAGCTGCACAGAAAGCTTTCCCTAGGGAAACAGCAGCAAAGCAGCAATTTAGCTCAACCACACAGCTCAAGTATTGGTTCCTACAGGAATTTCCCCCATTTTAGAAGTAAGCAAAGGACAAAAAATTAGTTCCGGCCCAAGCACACCACCAGTGCCTCAGGGCCTGCCAGGGGACCTGAGGTATGGAGCCAAGGACAGGATCCCCCACCCACAACCATGCATACCACCAATGCCTCGGGCCTGCCTGAGACCCAAGGCTTGGAGCCAGGGACTGGACCCCACTCCCACAACCACGCACACTGCCAGCACCTCAGAGCCCTGCCCAGAGTCCTGAGGCATAGAGCCAGGGACCAGACACCCCCCACAAACAGGCACACCACTAGTGCCAAGGAGCATGCTGAAAACATCACCTCCATGTGGGTGGCCCACTACAGCTACCACAATAACCATGGCTGCCATGAAAGTGGCTAGACATCACAACCACCATGCAGATGGTCCACCAGCCACTGGAGTGCACTGACACAAGGAGAGTCACCAGCAGAGACCAAAGAAAAGAAGAGGATGTCTCTCTCCACAAAGTCCATTCCAGAGTGACAGAAGCAGCAGCTGTTCTGTGATAATATTGGGGGACCTGAACACACATCTCAGCATTGGACAGATCATCTAGGCAACAAATCAACAGAGTAACCATTACTCTTTCAGAAGAAGAGAAGAAATCTAGGGTTATCAGTGGTGGGAGGGGAGGAAAAGGGGGATGGGGAGAGATTGGAAAAGGGGCATAAAGAATAAGTGTAATTTGTAACAATATACATACCAGTAATATTGATTTGATCAACATATGTCAACACTGAATCCCAAAAATATGTGTAATCAACTATGATTCAATAAAAAAAGATTTGTTTATGTGTGATATACTTCAATAAAAATTAACAAAAACAATAAAAATTAATAGATCAATCAGGAAGTTACATATGAGAAAACAACTGAAGTGGTAAGGATAGTTTAATGTGATTTTGGCACCAGGATGGACAAATAGACCAATGGAACGGAATAGATAGTCCAGTATCAGAAGCCCACTTACAGGATATATTGATTTACACTGATAGTCCAAGACTTGTAAATTTTCAGAGCCTGAAAAAAAGAGATAGTGAAAGTACCATGCAAAATAGTTAAAAGCCAAACAATCCAGAGAAACTGAGGGGGCAGATGTAAAGCAGAGAGAATAGATATTCAGTCAAGAAAGAACTCTGGTGAAAGTTTCCTAAGAAAGTCTTTCTGGAAGGTCTGTGGGACACATGCAGGCAGCAGACGATGAGAAGTAGAGTCACAGAGCAAACCCTGTTCTGTGGGGAAAAGACAGCTCCCTGACACTGGGCTGCATTGCTCAAAAGAAATTGAAATCAATGCCACATAATCAACTTGATTGCATTGACTAATAGTGTAACATTTTGAGATATGAATTAATGTGTTATCCTGCTCCTGTTCTGGCTATCTTTTGCTGTATAACAAACTTCTCCAAAATTCAGTGGCTTCAAACAACAACTAATTTACTATCTCTCATGATTTTGTGGATCAGGAATTTGGGCAGGGCTCAACTGAGCATTTCTTATGCTCCACATGGTGTCAATAGATAAAGCTTGGTGATATTCATTTTGTGAGTGGGCTCATCTGGAGGTTCCGAGATAGCTTCACTACATGTCTAATGCCTTGGCTGGGATGGCCAGAAGGCTGAGAGGATGGCTGGGCTCAGCTGAAATGGTTAATCAGAATGCTCCCATGTGGCCCTCCAGAACGGCAGTCTCAGGGTAGCTTGACTCCTTATGTAGCAGCTCAGCGTTCCCAGATAGTGTTCCAGAAGCAAGCACTCCAAGAGGTCCGTGAAGAAACTGCAATATTTCCTATGACCCAGACTTGAAAATCTCCAAACATCATTATTGCCCATTCTATTGGTCAAGCATATCAATTAGGCCAGCCCAGATTCAAGGGGAGGAGGGTGAAATAGACTGTCACTTACAGAAGGACAGAAGTGATGCCAGCCATCCTAGAGACATGCTATCATACCCCATCATTTCCATGTTATATCAAGACAATCTTCATACTAAGTCAGTGGCATACACTGCCTCAGGAGAGGAATTACAAAGTATATGAAGAAGAGTCAGCTTTTAGCTTTTGCATGAGGATGGATACCAACAACTATGGATCAGCAGCTGGGAGGTGGCAACAGATACCTTCAGCAAGGACAGGTGACGACTGAGGAGTAGGTGCCCTGCTCCTCTGGTGCCGGGCACTGGAGGAAGCCCCCCAGGATACATATACACACACTCTCAGGAAGAATGGCAAGGGGAAAATCCTGAATGGAGTGAGAAATTCTTGAACTAAGTTTATGTTAAAGTAACAGTTGTTAAATTTATGGCACTAGGCAGATGGGACAGGGCAGTATTAATTGCAGTTGCAGGAAAAGGAGATCATATTTTCAAACACCTAGACTTGCAGGAAATTCAGTTTATACTATACAATTCGCTTTATGCTTTTGTTCCTATTTGTTTTACCATCTTAATTATTCATATACTACAATTAAGGAATCGCTAACTCTGATGAGCAGTTTGTCCTGTCTACTATTTTATTTTTCCTGAAATCTTCATATTCTTCTTATACTCTCATATCAAAGAATAAACTGTCTTATTATTTGCTTCAATTCCATAGTCTTGAAGACTTTTGAAATCCAATTTGTCTTAGACATAAAATATTTACTATTTTAAACACTTAGTAAATTTCTATTGACTCATACTCTTCTAAATATTACATTCCTGAGATGGTCCAGNCTCGAACTAAGTTTATGTTAAAGTAACAGTTGTTAAATTTATGGCACTAGGCTGATGGGACAGGGCAGTATTAATTTCAGTTGCAGGAAAATGAGATCATATTTTCAAACACCTAGACTTGCAGGAAATTCAGTTTATACCTATACAATTCGCTTTATGCTTTTGTTCCTATTTGTTTTATCATCTTAATTATTCATATATTACAATTAAGGAATCGCTACCTCTGATGAGCAGGTTTTCCTGTCTACTATTTTATTTTTCCTGAAATCTTCATATTCTTCTTATACTCTCATATCAAAGAATAAACTGTCTTATTATTTGCTTCAATTCCATAGTCTCGATGACGTTTGAAATCCAATGTGTCTTAGACATAAAATATTTACTATTTTAAACACTTAGTAAATTTCTATTGACTCATACTCTTCTAAATATTACATTCCTGAGATGGTCCAGTCCATTATTCCTGCAGGAGTTTCTAACAAAATACCTTCCCAGGTACATTATTATTTGTTCTCTGGGAAGCTTTTGTCCTTGAGCACACACTTAGTAAATTTCTATTGACTCATACTCTTCTAAATATTACATTCCTGAGATGGTCCAGCCCATTATTCCTGCAGGAGTTTCTAACAAAATACCTTCCCAGGTACATTATTATTTGTTCTCTGGGAAGCTTTTGTCCTTGAGCAGAGTTATAATATTTCTTCAGAGACAGTTGGGCAAATATTCACTGAGATAAGCCACCAGATATAACTGAAGCAAGAAAAGGTAATTTCGAAGTACAGACAAAACTTAAAAGAGTGGAATTGTAAGGGGCAAAGACAAATTCACATTGCAGATTTATTCACCATAAACATGCCTAAAAGCTTATGGATTCAGGGCCGGCCTGGTGGCGCACTGGTGCTACAGTGCACCGCTTGGGAAGCACGGCGGCGCTCCCGCCGAGGGTTCGGATCCCACATACAGACCGGCCGCTCACTGGCTGAGCGAGGCGCGGTGGCAACACCGAGGGTTGCGATCCCGTTGCCGGTCCCCAGTCCGGTACGGGGGAAACACTGAGGGTTGCGATCCATTGCCAGACACGAAAAAAAAAAAAAAAAAAAAAAAAAAAAAAAAAAAAAAGCTTATGGATTCAGCAAATATCCACCGACAACCAAGGCAGACAATAACCCACTACTGCACAATCTTTTCACAAAGCAATTCACTTGTAGCTTCCCTTTTGGCCCATACCATCTGCAGTGCACCCAAAATCCTTGTACCTTTCAGCATAGGGAAGGTTCTACTCACACTCAGATTTAGAACCAAAGTATAATGAACCATATAACTCAAACATCCTCCAACATGAAATACCAGCATTTCACAGTCATACACACACATTCCAACTCAACAAATACTTTTCTTCTAAATACTTTATCTTGCTCTTAACCAACATAAAAGTGCCTTGTCATAATATATTATTTTATTTTCAATTATTTTACTGCTCTTGCAGCAACCTCAGCTCCTGAGGAAGCCTCAGTCACTAAAATATGAAAGCAGTGAGACTTTATTGAGTGCTGACCGTAGGAAAGGCACTATGAAAGGAAATCTGCATGCGTGGTTGCTCCTAACTCCCACACCAAATGCCCACAACCTTGTGAGATAGGTGCTATTGTTAGCCCAGTTTTATAGTTGGGGAAATTGAAGCTCAGAGAGTTTAAAAATTTGCTGATCTACAATCACTGATAGCCTTGACCACTGAAAAGTCCTCTCAATTGATCTCCCCACTTGCAGTCTTGCTCCCTTGGGTTTATTCCCAACCACAAGCCAGAATGATCCATTTTAGGACTTTCTGATCATGTCACTCCCCCAGTGGCTCTGCAGAATAAATAGCACACTCAAAATAAATTCCAAACTTCTCCCAACAGCAGACAGGACCCCCGCAGGGACTGGTCTCCCATTACTTTTCTGCTCTCCTCTGCTGCTCTGTGCTTCAGTCACTTGATTTCAGCCTCATTTGTCTTCTTCTCACCGTTCCTGCAATGCACCCACCAGACACTTGCCCCGCTGCACGTGACACCCTTACATCAGGTTTTCACATGCTTTTTTCCCTCACCTTTTTCAAATATTTCCTCAAATACCCTCCTCTTAATGACACCTCTCCTTTAAACTTCACCCATAAGGTGCATTATTTTTCTCCATAATACTTATCACCTCATAACATAGTAAATAATTGCCTATTTATTTTCTTCATTTTCCTTCTGCACTCATCAAAATGTAAGCTCTATGACAGAATTGTTTTTTTTTTCTATTTTGTTCACTGATGTACCTCTAACCTCTAGAACACTGTCTGGAACATAGTAGACCATCTACCTCTAACCTCTAGAACACTGTCTGGAACATAGTAGACCATCAACAAATACTTGCTGAATGAATAAATGATGGTGTAGGTTATAGATGTTACTTCAAAAAACACTTAGGCTGCCTTCCTTTGATATGTTTTATTCTTTATTAGCAATATCCATGTCTTCTGCTTTCAGTAGTAACACAGCAAATCTACTATGCCCATTTTATACCCAATACCTTGTATTACCATCTCTATCCTTTCTAAGGGACCATAATACCCCTTGGTATTCCTGAGACATGGTCTTGAAGTCAGATCCTGACTTTGACCTTTTCAACTGTACAAATGCCATTTCTCTGTGTATCTGTGCATATTTACAAAAAAAAAAAAAAAAAAACTTAAACAACAATATTCATAGAAATCTTAATTATAATGACCCAAAACAGAAAAAGTTTGGGGCCTATCAATAGGAAAATGCATAAGCAACCTGTGGTGGACCCATACAATGGAATACTATTCAGTAATAAAAAGGAGTGAACTATTCATATACACAACTTGGGTGGGTCTCAAAAACTTATCATAAGTGAAAAAAAGCCAGACACAAAAGAAAGGCTACATATTTTATTATTACATTTATATGACATTCTAGAATAGAAAAAAAAATTAGTCTCGGTGGAAAAAATCAGAAGATTATTTTCTTCAGGGGATAGGGTTAGAGTTTGACTGGAGAAGCCCCTGAGGGAATTTTCTTGGGCATGGTAAAGTTCTATATCTTGATATGGGTTTGCTTTAAACACTTGTATGCATTAGTCAAAATTCAGTGAATGTGCTGGTAATATCTGTGCATTTTATTGTATGTGCATTTTATTTTATTTATTTATTTATTTATTTTTTTGTCCTGTTTGTGACCGGTAAGGGGATCGCAACCCTTGGCTTGGTGTCACCCACACCGTGCTCAGCCAGTGAGCGCACCGACCATCCCTATATAGGATCTGAACCCCGTGGCGGGAGCGCTGCTGTGCTCCCAGCGCCGCACTCTCCCGAGTGCGCCATGGGGTTGGCCCTAGTGGCGGGAGCGCTGCTGTGCTCCCAGCGCCGCACTCTCCCGAGTGCGCCATGGGGTCGGCCCTGTATGTGCATTTTAAAACAAAAGAAAAACAGTAACCTAATATTGAATTCAAAATTAATGATATGCATACTGAAATATTTAGGAGGAAGTGCACTGATATCTGCAATTTGCACTAAAATGCATGAAAAAGATAAAATAGATTAATAGATGAATAAAGGGGTACATAGGTATGTGATAAAGCACCTATAGGGCAATATAAATGATAGAAGTATGTTGTGGATATATATTTTTTCACTTTAAAATTTTTCGGTTTTGCTGTATGAAAAATATTATAATAAAATGTTTTTTAAAACCCAGCATCTCATGCCCACCCTCCCTCTGGATTAAAGACCCTTACTACTAGTTACATCTTCTCCAGATTGAGTCTGAAGAAAAACTTCAAGACCCTGAGGGCTTACTTGAAGCCAGGATTTCTCATCACCCCTGACTTGGTTAAGGGTTGGACTGCAGTTTTGGTCATAGACACCCCAAAATCTTACTTTGACAAGAATAGAAATAGACTTTCTTCCAAAAAGAATGGAATATGAATAGATCATTAGACTTGTGCTCATAAAGTTTAGGTCTGTGCTCACAAAGTTTTACATAAACTCATATACATGAATGTTTATATATAAGAAGAGAGAATTATTTTGGCTGCACTGCAATTTTATCTTTTTGTTCTCCTTGTAAAAAATACACTGAAATTTATTACAAGGATCCTTACAAAAGTAATAAAATAATGTAAAGCGATCATAAAACCATTCACATATTTTATAGAAAATAGCAGAATAAAAATCACCTTTTGTGAGATGTCAGATGCAAAGAAATTTATCACTTAAGAAAAACAACTTTCTGCCATTTATAAGCATTTAATCTTTTCAATTTCTTATGCCCTTGCAGGACTGGAAAGCCATTTTACTATTGCCAATTTGAAAAACCTACTGATTACTCAGCACACTTATAGAAATCTTCAGGGCAAATTCTGTTAACTGAAAAATCTTTTTAATAATTGTCTTGATCTTGTCTTTTTAGTTATATTTATTCAGACTCTCTCCCCCACACACCCCAACCAAAACAAAACAAAACATGTTTCCTGTGATCATATCATTTGAAACCAGTGGCTATGATGACATACTAAGATTTACTAACTTTGGCTTATGTAGAAATGAAAAGAAAAGAAATTCAGAGATCACAGGGCACCACAAGTTGAAAATAATCCAGGAATTCAGTATGCTTCTTAAAAAGAAAATACTATCTAGGAATGAATTAGTAAAAGCATATAGAGGTTAAATGGAACATCAGCTCAATTCTACTTGTGGGATTCTGTCAAGATAAGGGTTCAATAGGGACTTCAGAGAAATAAAAAATGAATATATTTCTGAGGAGGCTCACAAAATAATAAAGAATGGAACTGAATGGGAAACAGTGAAGAAATAATAGCCAAAAAGAGTGAGAAAGATGGTGAACATCTGTCTTCCGTCTTCACTGCAAATGGAACAGGAAGGAATGGTCTACACAGCAACAGGTTAAGTAAGACATAAGACTCACTCAATGGCCCATTTTCAGGCTCCAGTGAACTTAATGTTCTGAGACATTGTACATTGTCAGCTGTTGCCTCCTTTATAACCATCCGCCTCTCTCCTCTAAAGGACCACTCTATTATCCTATCTTGCTAATAACTTTTTGTATCCATGGTGTCCATGTTCTCAAGGTCATCAGAGGAAGGTAAGAGTTTGGAAACAAACTGGGTTAGTCATCATGTAATTTTTTACTTTTACTCTTTACTTTTGCTTTTACTTTTAGTGGCTCTGCTTCTTCAGACTACCTGTAAAATGTGAGTATTATTTAAGATCACATCCTTTTTGGCCCCTTTTCTTTTTATTCTATTTTCCCTTCCTGGACAATCTCACCCACATATACTGGTGGCTCCTAAAATCTCTTTCCTGAGCTCCAAATTAAATTTCTCTCTTCTCAGTTGTCTTGCAGGCACATAAACTTTCATTATGTTGAACACTAAATTTTTTGTATGATTTCTTCCTAAAACCTCCTTCTGTAGTATTTTCTGTTAATGGCATTTTCATCAATGCAATCCTGCAAGTTAGCAACCATGAAATAAACTTTAGATCTTCCTCTTCCCTTTCTGGCTCCCACATTGTATATTTTTTGTCTCCCCTTCCATGCTGATGCTTCTTGGAAGTAAAGACGTGTCTTATTCATCCTCTTCATCTCTGCGCCTAGAAGAGTAGCTAGTGTGAGGCTGGTTGGTTAGTGCAGCTGGTTAGAGTGCAGCAAGGTCAGGGGTTTGGATGCCTGTACCAGCCAGCCACCAAAAAGAAAAATAAAAGGGAACCTGGCCACTTCACTCAGTTGGTTAGAGTGTGGTGCTGATAACACCATGTTCCAGGGTTCAGTCCCTATAATGACCAACTGCCCAAAAAAAATAAAGATGAAAGTGAAGAGTGGTTAGTATGTACCATGTATAGGAGATAGGAGGGAAAAAGGAAAGAAAAAAAAAAAGGGGGTGGAAAGAGAGGGACATAATAGAAGGAAGAAAGAAGAAATAGGGAGATATGTAAAGAGGAAACTAGTTAATAAAGTTACTGAGCTATTACCCATAATAGAATTTTAAAGGTTATAATGGCTGACCCTGAGACTCCTCCGAGGAAAAGAGCTCCCTTCACTGGAAAAAAACATTGGAAGTCCCTTAGAGTAAAAGCCCCACATGTCCTAGATATCAGCCAATGAAAACTTGGAGGGAGAGGGAAGAGGGGAAAACACTATATAACAGAGAGATAGAGTTTGAAGAATTCTAAGGCAAAATAAGAGAAAAAGAGGGAGGTACAAAAAGAAAGAAAAGAGGCAAACAGGACCATGAGAATACACTCACCCCCATGACACTTAAATTAACCGAGTTAAGGACATTTATTAAAGGTTGGCATGAGTGGCTATTTTTGTTCTTACGATACAGTGAAATGATGGAATTTAATATCTAGGTTTACATGGGGTGACAAATGAGACAAAACCCATGTCACAAAAGCCATAGCACAAGGCAACAGCCAGCATCTGGGCTTATGTTCACAATCGCGTGCTATAGGGATTCTTCCCATAAAGGCATGTGGCCACTGGAGCATGAACTCATCCTCTGCCAGGTAACTTGATACAGATGATCAGATCAGATGGACAATGATCTTGTCTGAAAGATCAAACCAAAGTCACAAAATCAAGTGCTCACGATTGTATGGGACATTGGTGTATTCCAAATTCAAAGAGACAAGCCTAAAGAAACCAACTTAAAATTCTAACAAAATTCAAGCAATTCAGCTTTGACCTTGGTCAACCTCTTTCTACATTCATTTAGAATAGTGACGTAATCCCTAAAGAGGTCCAAATACTCTGAAGCCATCACAGCCTTGAAAATAGGCACTGGCCCATACTGCTTGAATTTAAGAAAATCTGTATTAGCTAAATCTGTATTTTGGCAGTAGGCTGACAATGAACTTCAATATACTTTTTTCAAAGGACTTCAGCATTGGTCAATGTACAGTTGTGTCCTCATAGCTGAGTGAGATAGAAAGCAATAGAAGGAGATGGAGACGTCTAATGGTTTGAAGTAGAAATATTTATGTCTGCCAATATCAGGTTCTAGAAATATAAAATTTCTCATTGCTGAGCCACTATACCCTTCGCACTCATTTTGATGCTATACAGGCTAGTTTATTTCCTTTATATCCTTCAGTCCAATTTTTATAACTTGTAATTATAAGTGTTGTTATATAAAAAATGAATGTAACCACTCATTTTGACAGGCTAATGAGGTGCAAGAGTGCAAAATGCTAGAAGTATGTGATTTTATAGAGAATTCTACTATCATACTTGTTTTGTAATAAACCAAATTGTGGACCTCCAAGATGTGCTGCTGTCTTATAATAAAACCATTCATAGCAATAGCTAAGAGAAGAGAATTCTTACTTTCAATCAGTGATAGTCACCCTTGCTATAAAGAAAATGCTATGGGTTGTTTTTGAAGCAGAAAAATAAGTAAACACCCAAAAAACAATCCAAAAACTGATGTTAGTCATCAAAATAAACTAGCAAAGCCTCAAAATTATTTGAAAAATATCAATCTTGTGGAGGTTATAACAATCTTAAATAGTGCCTACTCTGCTGTCAGCATTTGCAGAACATTTTTTCGCTTCACTAATTTACTTGGGTTTTGGCATTGTTCCCAGTTAGTTTCTTCTCACTCTGTGATGCTCTATGCTGCATTTATACTTTAAGTTGGAAACATTGTCCAGATATTTTATGTTGCATTTTTTAGACGTAAATTTTCTTCCAAAGTACTAACTTTCCACATAAAGTACTAGACATCTTTTTTCTTGACCAAGAGACAATCTTTTCTTTCTTTAAATCAGTCATGTTTAGAAACTAGCTTCTATATTACTGCAGCAAAGAAAAACATTGGTGACATCCCCTAGGCTTTTTCTCTCATCCTTTGAAACTCCCTCTGACATCCTGGTGACATTAAGGGTCAATATGTAAAACAGCAGTCTGTGTGTATTCCAAATCAGAAGCCATCGAGCAAGCTACTATTAGCCTCTGTGAGAAAGAAAATGAGTCAGCTTCCAATGACAGTAACATCAAATGTGGAAGAGAAGAAACGTTTGATTTCACCTCTGAACCCCTGCTTCGTAATTGACCTGCTTTTCATAGCTTAGCATAAGCTCTCTCACTGCTTTCTGACATAACTACCCAAACAACTAAAGTTGCCACAACACCTCCTACCTACGTGCAACTTGTCTGTTGAGGTTCAATCTGTATGCAGCAGAGCAGGGAGAGAATGCTCTGAAGGCCAGAAATGCTATTTATATAAGAGTGCCTCTCAATCTCTTTCAGAATCTATTTATTCTTGGTTTGAACAGAGTTGGAAGAAGCCTAAAGGCAGCACAGTGTAATGATTAAGAGCATAGGCTCTGGAGTTAGACTGAGTTGAATCCTGGCTCTGCCGTTTCCTAGTTCTGTGACCTTGGGCAAGTTACTTAAATTCAGTGCTTTTTTGGATCGCTCATAAGATGGGAAAAATAATATCTTTTATAGGGTTGTAAGGATGAAATGAGTTAAAATATGTAAAAAAAGAAAGAAAACACAACAAGAATTGTGCCAGGCACATAGTTCTTATCTAATTTCTAAGCCCATATAATATTATAAACAGCAAGAAAAAAGAGAGAGAAGGGTTTCTATAGGCAATTGACATGAGTCAGCAGTATCAACTAAAAGTCTCATGAAGACGGAGAGGGATATTGTTTAAAAATAGACACAAAAACTGGAGACATTGAGTATGGGAACAAAAGCCTGGTGAGCATCCGAGGGCATCACCCTATTATATCACAGTAGAGTAGTGGAAGTTTATAAGAGGAATCCGAACCATCATGTGCAAGGACATTACTCATTTCAGCTCAGTAAAATAGCTGATGTTTATAAAGATGACCGTGGATACTCAAAAAATGATTTTGAAAGTCTCAGTAATTTAATTGAAGAGGTTATACATTTTGAATGATTTCTGTTCAAAAGAGTCAAATGAAAAGTTTTCATGCCTTAATAAATACATACTCAGCTATCAAAATAACCTTCAGTTATTCAGAATGATTCAATTTCTAACTGGTCTTGTCATAACAAGATAATGAAAGTAAGAACATTAACATAGTAAATCATTTCGTGAGGAGCTGTGGCAAAGACTGCTAAATGTCCCCTATGTTTCATACTACACGTCTTCTTTTGGGAAATAAAAATATCCTGAATATCTGAAGATATGACTGCATGCTCATCTGGAGACTCCATGTCCCATCCTCCCTTGCAGCTCAGTGTGGCCACGTGACTAAACGCTCATCACTGGAATGTGAGTGAAAATCTATTGTGTATCTTCTTAGGTACTTCCTTACAAGAAAATTGCTTTTCTTTGACTTCTTCTATCTCCCCATAATCTGTCTGAGAACAGAAGCAGATAAACTAGATTCTACCATGCAGATGAGGCAACAACCAAGCAAATGACTGAACAAAAACAGGAAACTGGGTCCCCAGATCAGCTTGTGGAGAACAGAGAGCCTTTCTTCCCCCTGGACCCATGCCTCCCTCAAGGCAATTAACTTCTCTCTCATTCAATCCAGAGCAATTTTGGATCTTTTGCTTGTAGCAGCCTAGAATTATTTTTATAAAATAATAGATAAAATAAGATAATAGAAATTAAATTCACACCTATACTGAGTGTAAGTATTGAGCAAGTTACTGGGTTAGGCTCTACAACGATATAGAATTAATTAATGCAAGTTCTGCCCTCAGAGACATTATAATCCGGAAAAGATGAGCTAAGTACCCATTACTATATTATACACATTGCTTGTCATCTGAGGGTTATGGAGGAAACAATTCTAATCAGCTTGGACCAGAAAATCTTCAATCAGGAAAATCTTCATGAAGATGGTCTTGAGAAGGACCTGTAACTGGTAGGATTTCGAAGGCAGAAATAAACAATGACAGGAAAGGGGGGCACTTTAGAGGAAAGAAAACAGTATGAATACATGCACCCGCGTGTGTTAGTTTTTCCTTTGAGAATAGAGGTAGGGTTGAAGGGCTTGGAACACATACGCTGGAAAAGTAAGTTCAGACTACATTGTGAAGAGCACTAAATTATTATAATTATAAAATATTTATTAAGTTCTTTCTACATGCAAACATTGTGCTGAATGCTTTATGTGTACTTTCTGAGTTTGTCCTCCGAATAAACTCTAATCCTTTATATACCACCTCTAGTCTAAGGAGTCTGTGTCTAATTCAGCAGGCAATATAAATTTTGAAGAACTATGAGAAAACGAACCACACTCAGCAGCTGGGCTTCAGCAAGGCCATCAGGGAGGAGCATACAGTGCAGGATGCACAGGCGAGTAGTGAGGATGTTTTTGTAATGGATGAGAAATGAGATAGGGCTTGAACTAGGGTGGCAGCACTGAAACTGGAAAAGGGGGCCTGGATTCAAAACATGATGAAGGACTTGCCAAGTAATTATGTGATTGTGTGAAGAGACCTAAGAAAGAGGAGATGGAGGAAAACCCTGAGGTTTAGAACCTGAACCTTGAAATTAACAAAATAAGGAGTCAGGTGTTGTAAATATCAAAAAAGTAGGAGGTAAGTACTGCTGATTTAGTATATGACTTTGGGAAAATAGTTTAATGTCTCTAAACATGTTTTCTTCTCTGAAAAATTAGGAATAATAACATCCAACCTAAAAACTGTACATGAGGATTAAATAGGATAATTTTTTTTTCCTTTTTTTGTCTTTTTTCGTGACCGGCAACGGATTGCAACCCTCAGTGTCGCGCCTGGACCGGACCGGGACCGGTAACGGGATCGCAACCCTCGGTGTTGCGCCCGCACCTCGCTCAGCCAGTGAGTGGCCGGTCTGTACGTGGGATCCGAACCCTTGGCGGGAGCGCCACCGCGCTCCCAAGTGGCGCACTGTAGCAGTGCGCCACCTGGCTGGCCCTAAATAGGATAATTTTTTAAAATGAAAGTAAAAGCACCTAGCCCTATGGATAGCACACAGTAGGCACTCGTTTAAAAGTAGTTAGTACTTTTACTGTTGCTGCTGCTGTTGTTTCTTCTGAGCATTACAAAAAATTGGAGGCAAAAGGTATAGGTTTGAAACATTTATTGAAGATACGACAGTTGATGAAATCATCAAAGAAAAAAAAAGTTTTGAGGACAGAACCTTGGGAAATACCTGTATTTTAAGATACAGTAGGAGAGAAGGAACGCAGTAAAGGAGAGGGAGGAAAAAATTAGTAAGAAGAAATGAAAGATGGAGGAAAGGGAGATTCAAAGAGGAGATGGTCAAGATGTCAGTTGCTGCTTCAAGTACAAAAAAAGTTGACACCTGAGAAAAATAGTATTGATTTTAGTGACAGAGTGGTCACATTCAAGAAAGTGGTCTTTGTAAGGAGACAGAGATCTAAATGTGTTTATCAATATATGGGCAAGAGCTAATATAGAGAAAGATTAAATTTACAAAGAAAAGAGAAAATTGAAGGAATAAAATCTCAGAGGAAGAAAAAGGGTTTAGATCAAGAGCACAAGCGGAAAGTTCAGCCTCTGCCAGGAGAAGAGATGCACTTTCCTCATGGGAGGAAATGAGAGAAACAGAGCAGTGGGTGGCAGCAGTGAAGACGTGAAGACTCTAAAGGCACCTTCCTGTGGTGAGAGAGGCTCACTCAGCTGCTGTCTAGGAAAGTAATAGGTTAGATCATTATTGCGAAAATAGAATAATCAGGCCCCCTTGCCCCATGGCAGGTTGGGGTGGTGCAGCATTCTTTGCAGGCAGGTTGTGTGTGAGTGGAGTTAGTGGCCTGTGCATTGCCACCACCTTGGCTGGCGGTCTACTGCCTCCGGCACCAATGCACCACCACGACCATGCTTCCCAATCTATGGCTTCCAAGACCTGCGTGTGAAGGGTTTGTGACCCAGTCTGTGAACAGGCTTGAGGGGTCTGTGGTCTCCAGTCCCAGCCCGAGCTCGACAGTCGGCCCAGTCGGGGCAGGATTACCAGCAGGTAAAAGAGCCCAACAACTGGCGTGGTCAAGTAGCTTTACAGTCATCTACTGAGGGGAAGTGAAATGGATAAAATTAAAGCCTTGAAGACATGTTCACAGTTTAACATTACTTCCACAGGCAAACGGCATTTATCCAATCAAGAACATTATTTCTTCACATTTCCTCTGTAATAGCATTTTATCAAATCCATTTTTCTCCTCAGAGCATTCATTTTTCTAGTATTTGGAAGCAATTTTCAGAGAAAAGCATCTTGAATGAATGAAGCGAGTACACTCCTTAATGTCAACTCTACATATGAATGACACAGAGGTGGTGGTGACAGTGGTGCAGGGATTTCCAGCTGGCACAGTACCATTCAGAAGCATTCACCTTCCTACAGAATGATACACCCACTGTACTGGGTTGAATGATGTCCCCCCAAAATGCATATTCACAGGAGCCTCAGAATGCGACCTTGTTTAGAAATAGGGTCTTTGCAGACATACTCAACTAAAATGAGGTTGTACTGGATTAGGTTGGGCTCCAATTTAATATGACTGGTGAAGAAGAGAGAAACTCAGACGAAGACACCGACACAGAAGGAGGAAGGCCATGTGAAGACAGAGGCAGAGATTAGAGTTATGCTGTCACAAAACAACAACACCTGGGACTCTCAGAAGCTGCAACAGGCAAGGAAGGATTCTCCCCTACAGGCTTCTGCTAAAGCATGGCCCTTCCAACACTTTAATTTTGGACTTCTGGGCTCCTGAATTGTGACGGGATAAATTGCTGTGTTTTAAGCCACCCAGTTTGTGGTGCTTTGTTAAGGTAGCCCAACGAAAATAATATACCCACCAAAAGGACAAAAGCAAGTTAAGTCTTGTGACTAACAAATCCTTCCTATATTAGGCCTCATAAGGATGATCCAAAAATCACAAGTACCATTTTCTACCAGTTTTTAGTTTGTTGAGCCTTCACCTGTCTCCAGGAACACCAGGAAAAATATCTCTCAAACTATCATTATAAATATAGTAATGGTTTACCTCAAAGCCCTGAAAAACTGATAGATAGTAGACAAGAAAAAAGTATCTCCAAGATCCATTATATAAAAAATTACCCAAGTACCATGAGTCCCAAGGTTCTACAGAAGAGGTCAGCCAAATGGGAGTGAGAACTAATTACTTGGAAAAATCAATTGGTAGAGAAAAAAAATAATAGCTTAAGGCCCTAATACATGTCTCTTTAAAAAGAAAGATAGCAATTAGAACACTGAGCCTGGAGCAATACACGGTAATAAAAGCAAACAAAGTGTCAGGGTCCATCTGGAACTCCTTGATAAGGCATCAGAGAGAATCACAAGCACCCTGACTACCAGAAGTAGTGGAGAGGACAAAGGTCCACTTTATGTTTGGAAACTGTATTTCTAAATCTTCCCACATATTTGGATTAAAAAACCAACCTGACCGTTTGTGCTTTGAGCCTGTAAGATATCACAGGAGGAAATAAATCAAAATTTAGAGATCAAAGGCTGGTATGTAATGCAATTACTCTGAAGAGGTGGTGAAAATATACTACAAAGAGCCACAGAACAGCAAAAGAGAAACCTTAGGACTAAGCTTCTCCTTTTTCTGGAAACAATGAATTTGTAGGGGAGATGAGAGAGAAAATGATTTTTTTCTTTTTTATTTGAAGAACTCCTGGGAAATATGCTGTACTTTTGGAAAAAATGGAAATATGCTGTACAAAATGGAAAAAATTATAATGGAGTAAAAAAAGGGCCATAGTAAGAAGTTATAGGGGATATTATTTGTAAAGAACATTAAAATTTAATTTGAAAATGGACTAGAATCATTACAGACTTCTAAGAATCTGAGCAGCAAGATCAAAATTGAAACAGAGTAAGGCTAGGCCTGTGAACAAAACTGACTCCATTTTCCCTGCAGAGGACACTTTGTTACTTTTCTACTCCTCAGTCATGAGACCCCTCAGGGCAAATGATTACCCCATGGGCTGCCCTGACAAAATAGACTGAGATAAGAGAGGAAACAGATATTTACTGAGTTGCAAAACCCCTCCCCAAGGCTTGTTTTCTATAATTGTAAAAGTTACAGATTAACCTTAAGACCCCTTTAGGAATTTCCACCTGCGCACAAAGCATCAAGGTGACTGCTACAATAACCCTCCTGGGTGACAGTGATGAACACCACTGCCTGCTGAGCATGCACCAATGACGCAACCAGCAAGAACAGAACGGACCACCTCCAGTGACGCTGGCCTGCCACCCCTTAACTCCTTTCCATATAAAAGACCCTAAACAGCTCCCCTGGGGGGGGGGGGCTAGCTTTACTTTCGCTACCCCCCTTATGCATAAGTCTATCTCCTCTTTTAATAAAGCATCGCTTGCTTTACTATTTGGGTACATTGTTCATTTCTATGACTTTGGAACCTGAGAGCCTAATTTAATCACTGGCAAAAATTGGAAAGCTTTGGACACCAGAAAAGACTCTAGCTGCAAGAGGCAAGTGGCCACTGGGACTATTTTGCTGCCATGTCTCTGCTGCTGGTAGATCTCTCTCCTGGAGTCCCTGGCCTAAATTCTGACAAGGCAATGCTTTATTCTCTTTACTTTTCTCTGATTTTCTGAGCCCTCTTCTGTTTGGTTGGATTGTATCCACGTCTGTATAGGTGCACCCTGGAGGGCTCCTGGCTATGCTTTGTTTTTCTGATTTAAATCTAGTCGATACTTCTCTTCTTTATGCTGAAAACAGTGGGGAGAACTGCTTTTATCAATTACTGTTAATAGAATAGGTTGGCCCTAGCGATTAGGACAAGGCTAAACTGGACCCCACTGCTCCTCTTTCTCTGTTTGTTTGCTTGGTTAGACATTTAGTTGAGTGCTGGTAATCTGAATAAACCTTCCAATCCTTGCATCAACTTTTGGACTTTCCGGTCATTTGTTTAATGCAAGAGGGCAAGCCAAGCCTGACCTGTCAGTAGCAAATTGACTCTTCAGAAAGATGTTTCTGACTGCTCTATGACTGGCATAGTTTATAGAACAGAGAAGGAGATAAAAATAATTTGAGCATGAGGCAATTGAATATCTAGGGTAGGCTACGTATGTAAAAAGACCAGGACATAGAATGCAAAATGGATTAAATGAAACACATTTGCACTCAGAACTACATTCCTTCTGCAAACTCCTCAGCCAAAACCTGCAGGATTTTATCCTCCCACTCTCAAGTAGATAGTCCATCAATCCTTTGCCTATAATCCATTGATCCCAACAACTTTTTCATTCTCCTTCATCTCCATCATGTCCTCACTTCCCTGCCTACACAAATTAAATTCCATAGTACATAATTATAGTCACTCCTTTTCACATACCCTCAATTCCCTACCTCTCCCTCCTGCCATTAAACCTGCTTGACTAAATCCCAGGGCTCACTGAGGCCAACTCCCCACCCGGTTCACCCTTGCACCTGGACAACTGAAGGGGCTGAAGAAAAACACGACCACACACACCTGTCTCCCTTTTAGTTCATAATCCCTAACCTCAGAAGGGCCCTTGCCCAGCAATCGTCGTTTTCCTGGTTCATTCGTTCTCTCCATTTTCCTCTCTCCTAGATTATTATTATTGACATACAAATGTATCACAATGTCTAAGAAGAAACCTGCCTTGTTTTCATACTCTTCTTTAGTTATTGCCTCATTTCTCTGTTCCACTTCATACACAAACTA